>NC_067246.2:345170896-345475628 GCF_019359855.2 Lolium perenne
AACGCGGGGAGGGGACATGGCGGCGGCTCCATGTCTCGACGGAATGGAGACTGAAGTCAGATTGATGGGAGATGCCATCTGAACACGAAATTACATAGCTACCCTTCTATCAAATTAATATAAATCAATAATTCCAATACTTTCATGTACTTACCGCTACTTACTTTCCAGTACTTCCTAGCACTACTCTTTTTCCCACCATCAGATTAAGTAGCTTCAACGGCTCCTAAATTCCCCAACCATAGTAAAAGTTGTATTTTTTTTTCTTTCCTCGTATGCCGATTGTGTACATGGCAAATGTTTTTATACAGAACCGACTAGTTTTATATGCAAACCATGATAGTGGCAGTTGTATGCCTAGCTAAACACTCATGCAAATACAGTACCACATCTCAGTTATATTACACATCTGATACCTCATATGTATACATACATTTTAGGGACAAATACGAATGAAGAGAAAGATTCATAAAAGAAGAAAAGAAGAACATCTGTATCATCTCCTGGTTACGTCTTTGTCTCTGTGAGGAAAGGTAGGTGTAAATTTATTTCTAGTCATTGTCTTCATGAGGATATTAAATTATATCTAGTATCGCTGGGCCGATGTCCTGTCCAGCGACTTCAGTCGGGTTAGGCCAGCCCGACCAGTCCACCTGGGTAAGGCTGGTCCGACTTATTATGTTCCTAGGCGGGGCCCAAGGTTTCTACTTGTTGGGTTAGCGTAGCCCGAGATGTCACTTTCAGGATTCTCCAGATGCCGTAATATTTTTGAAAAATAAAAAAAGCATACTGTTTATAAAATTAAAAAACCTAATAATAATAATTTTTTAAATGACGCATCGATAGCAGCAGCATGATACATAATAGTACTTTCCATAATGTGTATCACAATTGTTTTCTGGATATCACAATTTTGTAATTTATTTTGCTAAATATCGAAGACATATGATGTATATATGCACAACATATAACATGTATTTCGGAAAAAAAATATATAACATGAGAAACTCGATACGCTGGAAATTGATAGCATGTACGTACACAAGTTTCAAACATAGAAAAGCTTTCACTCCTTCACATCAGGAAACTTGGTTGTCGAGAACAACATGTCTACACCTTTTCATCTTGACTACTAGCTCCTTGTGTATGTAAGCATGTTCTTGTAGATAGGTTAACAGTATATGTTGCAAGCGCAGATTACTTATAAGTGCTATCGGATGGATGCCAGAAATTAATTTCAGTCATGTAGTAGTACTAAACAAGAACAATGTGAGATATATACTATACTAGCTCCTTACCTGTGTACACCAGGTAACTTTAAGTTCTAAAATAACAAATACTGCACCTTAATTTGTAGGATATAAGCCTGGTCGGTACATGCATGCAAGAAAGTGGAATTACAGGTCCGGAGGCAGAAGCCAAGTGCAACCATTGGTGTCGTTCTCATGACAGTAATGGTACCCCGAAGACCCGATTCTCTGCGAGTGATTCAACATGCCCTTGTTTTTCCCGTAATACAGGGCGTAGCTGCCTAAGTCCAACCTTTCTAAGCACTTGGTCTTGTGGCATGGACATGGTTGTTTCTCGGAGTAGTAGATGCGGCTCCTTTCCATCCTGCCGCGTCGACCCGTGAGGGGCATGTGTACGGCCTTGCTGCATTCCGGCCCCAAGAACAAGGCATGGTCACCCAAGCTCGTCACCTCTGTTGGTTTGTTCTCGACGCCGTCAAACTCGAATACCCTAAAGAAGTGATTTTTACAGCAGCAGATCCTCGGTGCGAACTTCATAGCTATGGCTAGCTTGCCGCGGAACTCAAAGATGTATCTCTCGTGGGACATGTCCCAGCAGTCTTTGAAGACGCCCATTTCGAATTGTACTCGGTGCACGAGGGTGACCATGGGAGCCCCTTTTCCGTCCGCGCCGATCACGAACCTATATAGTGCACGGCGCGAGAGGCCATACAGATCGGCGCCGCCGTTGCAGAAGGCGATGTCGGTGAGGTCATCTCCGGTAGATCCTCGTGTCAGCCACCCGCCGCCCGCGAGGCCGATCCAGCAGAGCGCTACCTTGCACCTCGTGGTCATCGCGGCGAGGATGCAGCCGCTCGAGGAAGGGTCCTCTGAGAAGATGACCTTCGTGATGTAGTTCTCTTCTACGCTGACGATGCTCTGCTTGGCGGAGAGCGCGACACGGGTGCCTGAGAAGACATTCATGATGAAGAGGCGAGTGCCGGCCAGGGCGGCCACCCAGCCACCGTCGTGGGACCCGACGATCCGCTTGCCCCATGGAAACCCTGGAAGCGGGCGGCGCAAGGCTCTGCCGTCCTCGAGGATGTACGCCCGCGCCTTCCGGTCGCGCTTGGCGTCGCCCGTGGATGGGAGCAGGAGTGGGAGGGCGGGCGGCTTCGGGTGCCACGACGCGACGGCGCTCCAGGACGTGCAGACTGCGGCGAAGCGGATGTGGTCGTACCGCGAGGAACAGCACCGGCGGTAAACCATGTCGAGGACGTCGCCTGGGAGGTCGGACCACCCGCGCCGGACGCGGGCGTGCCGGCCGTCGCCGGACATTGGTTCGTTCTAGCGATGGTGGCAGATGGGATTGTGCGTCTCACATACGCTAAAGCGGTTGGCGTTCCTTTTGTAGTGCGACGGAGGAAACTGCTCTGCCTCGACGGAACGTGTTCTTATGGGGACTGTAAAGAGGGTTTGAGAAAATGAAATGAAAATAATAATTTGGCTTTGGGGCTTTCAGTGCGATTTACGAGAGCTTGAATACCCGTTTACTGCCATAGGATGCATGCAGATCATTTGATTCCCTGTAACTGCCAGACATTATTTGGGCATGGTTTTAGGTCTGATTATTTCTCCTGTAACTGCTCCCATAAAGCAGCGATCTATCCCGCCTCAAAAAAAAATAAAAAAATCAGCCATCTATCCAAAGAAATCTTACGTTTTGAAAATTATGAGTTGTTTCTGACTATTAAAACATAGTAGCAAATTAATTACGCTCTGGCTGGAAATCAGGCGCCTGAGATTTAACAAGTCTCAGTCACCTAATTAAGTGCATCAAAATTCGTGCAAACTTGCTTTTTCGTTGTTGGCCATCATTTTTGTACACCGACGTTGTACATTGAGTTTTTGGCCGCATGCCCCTAGCTATTGCTTTGTTGTGGGCTGTTGTGCTTTCATGGGATGCTTTGTTTTGCTTCGTTTCCGAGCCCTTGTAGCATCTAGCGTTCAGCTTTTCTTTTTGTATGTCCTATGCAACTGAGATTTTTTCAGTTGCATGTTGGTCGCAACTGAGTTTTTTTCAGTTGCACCTGGGTCGCAATTGAGTTTTTTCAGATCCATGTAGATTGCAATTCAGACTTTTCTTGTTGTGGGTTGCAACTGAGATTTTTCCAGTTGCATCTAGGTCGCAACTAAGATCATCTCACTTGCATGTGAGCCACAACTAAGATTTTTTAGGTTGCATGTAGGTTGCAATTGCGACTTTTGTTGTTACATGTGCGTCGCAACTGAGATTTTCCAAATTGCATGTGGGCCGCAAATAAAAAAAATCAGTTCGATGTAGATTGCAATTGAAAATTATCTTATTGCATGTGGGCTGCAACTACAAACTTTTCAGTTATATTTGAGTTGTAACTGATATTTCCTTATTCACAAGGGTGTAACGGATAGTTTTCAGACACTCCAAACGCTCCCTTGTTCATCGGCTGGGAAGGCACGTCCGGGTATGAAAAAAAAATCATGTATCTCTTACGAGTAACTAACACGGTAGATGGGAAGAAAATAAAAGCTCTAGAATGGAGTGGCCTAGCAGAACGTTAGGTTAAGCCGATCTGTTTTAGTACTAAAGCTAATCCTGAGTAACAAACGCTCAGAATCAACACGCTGACATCAGGTGACTGAGACTTAATAAGTCTCAGTCGCCTGATTACTAGTTGCACCCAATTAATTAGTACAGTTTTTCCGGTCACTGCACCAAATTTTCGACCAAGGAAGCACTGCTTTTTAGTGGAAGCAATTTAACAGAGTATTTTCATGGAATAATCATGATGATCTAACTACCGCTGGTGAATTTTTTTAGGTATACTTAATTTTGTGGTCTACTAAGCGTCTCTTGCCCGCTGACCCCTCCTAGCCTTTATATAAAGGCTAGGTTTTAGGTAGCGTGTCTGGGTCAATTACAAGTTAAAGGAGTACTCTAGGGTCCCCTGTCTTACGCATGTCCTTGTTCTGCACGTCAGAAACATTGGTCTTGAATGCTTCATAGTTGTCAGATCATGTTGGGCTTCATGGTCCTTAGCAGGTCATCAGGTAGGTCTCCGGTTATGTCGCATGAGGTATGTTAAGAGTGGGCAACCGACGGGTCATGCCCACGTCAAGGGGATCAGAGGATCTTATTGACGAGGGAGTCACACAGAATGGGGGCGGACACCATGGTGGCGTGGGGTTTTTGGTCGCTGGCGGGTAGTGCATGGGTCGTCGATGCGGGTGCCCTTCTAGGAAGCAAGAGTCGATGCAAGCACAAAGCAGCGTCCAGTGCGAGCCATGGAAGATGATTGGATGTTGGGGAAGGGATGTCCTGCCGTGTCGTCTCGTGCAACAATGTTTGGTGCACGTGTGGGCGGAGCAACATCTAACGCCGCCACGATAGCCATTGAGGTTGGATTGGGGCCAAAGGTGAGCCGGTAACCCACCATGCAGGGACTTCGATGACTCTTGAGTTGGAGGGGAAGAGACCAGGAGTTGGATGTTGTGAAGGTAGGGTCGACGATACTGCAAGTGCTGGGCACATTTGCTACCAACAATAGCCTGGGTTTCTACCAGTGGTGCTCGGTGCTGCGATGAGATGGAGCCGATGATTCTACATGCTAGGGTCCGACGATGCTGCAAGTGTTGTACGGAGTTGCTACCACCGGTGGCCAGGGCTGCTACCAACGATACTCCACATTTGCTACATTGGGAATCACATTTTTGGGGATTTTGCTGAAGTGGACGAGGATTTGCTACTTATTTTATTTGGGGAATTTTATAATATACCAAACTTTACTTTGATTCTTTATTATTTACCACATGACCACCACCTGTCATTGTCACTGACATGTGGTGGTCACATGGTAAATAATAGAGAATCAAAGTAAAGTGTGGTATATTATAAAATATCCCTTTTATTTCTGCTACATTTGCTTTCCTCGGAATGCTAGCAATGTTGTTTGCACCTTTTTAACCCACGGGAAAAAAAATGTGGCAACCATGCTACAATAGTATAACTTGTTTTCTACCATATGTCTGACAAGGTCGTCTAAGGGTATTTTCTTTTGCTTTTTGTCAAATAATTTTTTGCCATGTTCAAGCAAAAAAAAGAGTTTTCGCTACGTAGAAGTAATTGTGGGTTTTAGGTCAGATATGGACACATGTCAGCTGGAGGAGGTGGCGATCCGGTAAAAAATCTCCTGCAACGCCCAATACGCCCCTTCGAATAAGCATCACAATTTTATATCATTTTAGCTTTTCCGATGGAAGAATTGCGCTGCACCGCCAAACACGTTTTTGTTGTCTTGTTTCATCTCTTCCTGACAATCTTAAATACATGCGATTTTGAAAGATTGAACAGAAAGAAAATTAATACGAGTGTGTAATGTATATATCCATTAATATTACATCTGTATAGAAATGAATGCAGGTTGACATGAAACCATTCGAAACTAGTACTCTAGTAGATTTTTAACTCTTCTTCTTCTAGTAGCTAATTAGAAGATGGGCAACGACGATACTGTAATAAACCGAACCTAGCACGTAAACCTTAAATCAAATAGCAAGCACGCCGATGTAGTCAAGGTCGACGGAACCGAGCCAGAGCTTGCCGTTGAAGGTCGCGACCTCGCTGAGCGTGACATCCCAGATGGCCGTCAGCTCCTCGACCTCCTTGCCGTCAGCGTTTAGACGCACGCCGACCAAATGCTTCTTCACCGGAGCCTGCTGCAGCCTCTCCCGGTTCAGCGCCACCCAGAAACCACCTTGGTTGTCTGGCCTCACGTTGTCCGGGTACCCGGGGAGCTCCGCGAAGAGCTCATACTGGCCGGCCATGGGTCCCTTGAGCCAGTACCTGAACGCCTGGCATGGCCACGTGTGCGCCACCACCAGATGCTTACTGTCGTGGCTGAGCGCGACGCCGTTCGGGTACGGGAGATTGGCCTCGAGTACCGTGACATGCTTTGTCTGTGCGTCGTACTTGAGCAGGCGACCGCTGGTATCGTTGGTGATCGTTATCCCCAAGTTAAACCTGCACATATATATAGATCCATCACACCCATAATTGCTAAGTATATTCTACTGGTATCTATAAATTACTCCTAATTCAGACTGCTGTGCGTGTCACGAGTAATTTGCGACATGATCAGGTGTACTCCCTCCGTCCACAAATAAGTGGACATCTAGCCCTAAACTTTGTCCACAAAAGAGTGTACTCCTATGCACTTTAATTGCTTCTCTCTCATCGCACGGAAATCGAACCCAATAATATTGACCATATGTTCTTCTTGTTTTCTACAAGCACTTAGCTCATTGGAGGTGAACTAATTAAAGAGGGGTGATGCATCTTCCCAATGCATTTTTTTTTTCGATAAAACCCAATGCATTTTTTACTTCACTCCATAATGTATCTTGAAAACCGCGCACGTACACTTATTTGTGGACGGAGGGAGTACCTCCGAGTGAAGTTGAGGCTACTATCGGTGAAGTACACATCGCCAGTAGCCTGATCAACCGCGAGGCCGTTGACAAAGTGGAAGGGGACACCGTCCGCCTCTTTCGCTAGCACCTCGGCTTCACCGCCATTCGGCCCTACCTTCATGAGCCCAAAGTATGCATCCGCGATGTATAGTTCGCCGGTTTTCCTGTAGAACTCGACACCAAGCGGTCGCCCGCATTTGCTCTCCTTCTCTTGCGAAGGCACCGAAGAATCTGAGCATAGAGGAAGTTTCCTACAGGTGCAAGTCACACAAAATTAAAATACATCTAACTAATCACAATTTATTATGCTATGCGATGCTTATTAATAGTATATACCAACCTGAAATTGGAGTTATACGCGAAGGTGCTCCAGCCGGCGGCGCGGCCGCGCCACTTGAGAACACGGCCGTCAGAGACGCCGGTGTAGATCCCATCCTTCCCGTAGAAAGCGAGGCTCTCGGCGCCGCTGACCCCATCAGGCAGCGGGAGATGGTGGCTAGAGCTCGTGTTAGTCGTCTTAACCTGTTCGGCCATGGCTACCGATATCAGGCAGGCAAGGGCGACCATGGCTACCATGTTCGGCCCCATCACCAGCAATCTTCGTCGAAACTTTTTGCGGCTGAAAACCTTTGCCTAATGGTTGTTTTTATATGAGAGAGTCCACCGTCATAGGAGCATGTTTTTATACGGGAGAGTCCACCATCCTAGGGGAGCATGCTTTTATATCGGAGAGTCCACCGTCCTAGGGGAGCAGTATTCCTTCTTTTTACGTGGGCGACAATTTTATCGATCGATGGATCCACCCGATGGGTCGATCCATGTTGTACGTACACGATGGATGGGGATCGAGGCGGATGTGAACGTTAGTTGGAAATCCCTTTGGTTTCCGCCTGCCGAACAGAGTTTGTTTCATCCACGAAACGACTCTATTAATCCTACATTTCCTACTACCTACTACCTTCGCGGAAATCTTGGGTGCATATGCTCCCTTCACCCAAAATATATATTTCTAATTATTAAAAAATTCTAACAAAAAATTTCGCATGTACATCTTAACAATCTATGTGCGTCCGTGCAGTTTCGCGACAAACCGATATTTTTTGTGATCGATGTAAAAAAGACAAAACAAGTCTAAAAAAAACCTTATTTTTAGTACTCAATTTTGTCTTTTTTACACAACCCAAACAAAAGTTGATTTTTCATGTAAAGACTTTATGCGCACTTAGCATTTGAAGATGTACACATGAAATTTTCGGTTGAAATTTTTTGACATTCCAAAATATATTAAAGTTACAGTTCAAACTAAAGGGAGCATACCTTCGTTCTTTTTTAATCGACGTCCCAACATGCATGCATGGTGTACTTGGTAAGTTTAACTTCACGTCGATTATTTTTGTCCGGCGGGAGTACATAACTTTGAAAAAAGGCCTAGTTGTAGTATGAGTTTGCCGTTGTCAGCGTCGACACGCCCTGCCGTGGGTCACCGGTCACGCCACCGCGGCCATGCCCTCCAGACCTTGCAGATCTCTAGACTGGGGCCCATTATCCGGTACGCGTTGCACTGACTCTAGCAAGAGAGCTTCCATCATGTTCTTCCCTGACCTTCCACGTCGTCGTCGTTCGCGGGTGCCGTGCGGCATGTACATCCGATCATTAGGAGGATGACGGCGAGGCAGAGCTTCTGGGCAGCCGATGGGCCTGGTGGCGAGATTTCCCAAGCGGCCCAACCTCCGGGCCGGGCCATGTTACTCGGGATTTTTTTCCGGTAGGATAAAAAGCTGGGATGATATGGAAATTGAGAAAATAGATCATGTTATACTCCATGGACTGGAAACTTTGAATCTAATCAACCCTCTATTTACTTCCATTGGGATATATACTGCACTTGTGTCAATTTGGAGATTTTCCCCTGGCTATTTGATAGGCAAAACATGATTTCTACTACCAGGAAAAAGAACTACTTTTCCACTAGATAAAACCTTTAGTTTCAAATTTAGATGAAAGAAGCAATATAAAATACTTCACAATTATTACTTAACTGAACTAGAGATGAGCTATACACAAAAATTATAGTGGTTGCATCTCACTGGAAAGCTGAGGAATGATACGTCCATTTGCATCACTATTTTATATCATAATTTACTGTTATTCATTGATATATTTCATATTTAGAGATGATACTTATGTTATTTCATCTATTTTGCATGTTTCATGATTATTGGAGAATCGCGCACCGGAGTCAGGATTCTGCTGGAAAAAGCACCGTCAGAATGCAATATTTCGGAAGATCAGCAATTGACGGAAATTATACGGAAAATCTTATTTTTCCAGAAGACGGAGACAGCGAGAAGGAGGAGCCGAGGAGGGCCGCCATGGGCCCCCCCATTGGCCGGCGCGGGCCCAGGCCTGGCCGCGCCGCCTTGTGGGGAGGGGGCCCACAGACCCCTCTGGCCTCCTCTCCTTCGCGTACTTCTTCGTCCCGAAAACCTAAGCTCCAGGGGATAGTCGCGAAGAGTCACAGCCGCCTCTGCGGGGCGGAAAACACCAGAGAGAAAAGAGCTCTCCGGCAGGCTGAAATCCGCCGGGGAAATTCCCTCCCGGAGGGGGAAATCGACGACATCGTCACCGTCATCGAGCTGGACATCATTGGGATCATCATCACCATCATCTCCATCATCATCACCGCCATCTCCACCGCTGCACCTCGTCACCGCTGTAACAATTAGGGTTGGATCTTGATTGTTTGATAGGGGAAACTCTCCCGGTATTGATTTCTACTTGTTATTGATGCTATTGGGTGAAACCATTGAACCAAGATTTATGTTCAGATTGTTATTCATCATCATATCACCTCTGATCATGTTCCATATGATGTCTCGTGAGTAGTTCGTTTAGTTCTTGAGGACATGGGTGAAGTCTAAATGTTAGTAGTGAATTATGTTGGGTAATATTCAATGTTATGATATTTAAGTTGTGGTGTTATTCTTCTAGTGGTGTCATGTGAACGTCGACTACATGATACTTCACCTTTATGGGCCTAGGGGAATACATCTTGTATTCGTTTGCTAATTGTGGGGTTGCCGGAGTGACAGAAACCTAAACCCCCGTTGGTATATCGATGCAGGAGGGATAGCAGGATCTCAGAGTTTAAGGCTGTGGTTAGATTTATCTTAATTACTTTCTTGTATTTGCGGATGCTTGCAAGGGGTATAATCACAAGTATGTATTAGTCCTAGGAAGGGCGGTGCATTAGCATAGGTTCACCCACATAACACTTATCAAAACAATGAAGATTAATCAGCTATATGAAGCGAAAGCACTAGACTAAATTCCCGTGTGTCCTCAAGAACGTTTGGTCATTATAAGTAAACAAACCGGCTTGTCCTTTGTGCTAAAAAGGATTGGGTCACTCGCTGCAATTATTACTCTCGCATTTTACTTACTTGTACTTTATTCATCTACTATATTAAAACCCCCTGAATACTTGTCTGTGAGCATTTACAGTGAATCCTTCATCGAAACTGTTTGTCAACACCTTCTGCTCCTTGTTGGGTTCGACACTCTTATTTATCGAAAATACTACGATACACCCCCTATACTTGTGGGTCATCAAGACTATTTTCTGGCGCCGTTGCCGGGGAGTGAAGCGCTATTGGTAAGTGGAATTGGTAAGGAAAACTTTTACTTTACGTGCTGATTTTATTTCTACCTGCTGCTATAATTCATTATGGAGAGATCTTCTCTTGAATTCCTATTTGGAAAATCTACTACTACTGCAAAGGTAGTGGATGAGGCGCCAGGTGAGAAAGAGGTTCCATACAAAATACCTATGAAAATTATTGAACGTGTTGTGGATAACCGCTATGAAGGGGATGGAACTGTCCATCCTGGCGATCATTTACTGTTTTTTACATGAATTATGCGGGTTATTCAAATGTGCAGGTATTGCTATGGATGAAGTTAGAAAGAAACTATTCTCTATATCGCTGTCTGGTAAAGCGGCGCATTGGTATAAACTGCTGAAGAATGGTGATTCTCTTGATTGGAAGGATATTTTGCCTCTATTTTATTCTAAATTCTATCCTCCAAGTGAAATTCACAAAGACCGGAACCGCATATATAATTTCTGGCCTCATGATGGAGAGAGTATTGCCCAAGCATGGGGGAGATTGAAGTCTTTAATGCTCAAATGCCCCATTCATGAGCTTCCTGGTAATATTATTATTAATAATTTCTATGCAAGACTGTCTTTTCAAGATAAGACTTTTCTGGATACTTCTTGTTCTGGATCATTTACACGCAACAAAGAAGAGTTTAAAAGGGACCTTCTTGATCGAATCCAGGAGAATACTGAAGGATGGGAGAACGACAAAGATAGAGAGTCAGGTATAAACTATGATTATAAATGCATTGAAGTTTTTATGGAGACTGATAAATTTCGTAATATGAGTGCTACTTATGGTCTGGATTCTCAAGTCGTTGCAAACTTTTATAAAGCTTTTGCCTCTCACTTTGAATTGCCTAAGAAGAATTTTGATAAGTATCATGAACCATACAAAGATAAAACTGATTCATCTATAAATAAATGTGCTATAATTGAAACTGTTGATCATATTCTTCCTGAAGCATATATTGAAAAAACTCCTTTTCCTGCTAAAATGAAGGAGTATTCTGTTATAACTAGTGCGGTTAATAAAAGTGCAAAGAAACCTATAGAACCTGAAGAATAAATAAAGGTTGAACCTGCTATTGCAATAGTTAAGGATCTTGTGACTGAAAATGTAGAAGATGGTCATATTATTTTCTGTGAAGATGCTTCTAATATTGTTTCGCATCCTAATAAGTCTAGGAAAGCTAGTGTTCCTATGCTCTCTGTTAGAATTGGTGATCATTGTTATTATGGTTTATGCGACATTGGTGCAAGTATCAGTGCCATTCCTTATGAGCTTTATACGGAGATTATGCATGAAATTGGTTCTTGTGAACTTGAAAATATTGATGTGGTTATTCGGCTAGATAATAGAGAAACTATCTCTCCTATTGGTATTGTTCGAGATGTGGAAGTTCTATGTGGTAAGATTAAATATCCTGCTGACTTTTTGGTACTTGGTTCTGCTGCTAGTAAGTCTTGTCCTATTATTTTTGGTAGACCTTTTCTAAATACTTGTGGAGCTGTTATAGATTGCAAGAAGGAAAAAATTGTGACTAAATTTGCTGGTGAATCTTATGAGTTTAATTTCTCTAAATTTGCCAAAACTCCTTATAAAGCTGAATTGCCTAATAATGATTTTAGAATTGAACAATGTGCGTCTATTGCTCTTGCTCCTAATAATCCTTTGCAGCAACATTTGGAGGATAGTGAGAGTGAAGTCTTTAGGGAAGAAAGAAATGAGCTTGATGAAATTTTCCTTCGTCAACCTATTCTTAAACATGACTTGCCGGTTGAAGATTTAGGTACAACACCACCACCAAAGGAAGATCCTGTTTTCGATTTGAAGCCACTACCTGATAATCTTAAGTATGCTCATATTGATGATAAGAAAATATATCTTGTTATTATTAGTTCTAAGATTTCAGAATTTGAAGAAGAAAGGTTATTGGAAATATTGAAGAAACACCGAGGAGCTATTGGCTATATTCTTGATGATTTGAAGGGGATTTCTCCCACTATTTGCCAACATGTTATCAACATGGAAGATGATGCAAAGCCTGTTGTTGAACATCAGCGTCGTCTAATTCCTAAGATGAAGGATGTGGTAAGGAATGAGGTATTAAAACTTCTTGAAGCTGGTATTATATATCCTATTGCTGATAGTAGATGGGTTAGTCCTGTGCATTGTGTTCCTAAGAAAGGAGGAATGACTGTTGTGCCTAATGATAATGATGAGCTCATCCCTCAAAGAGTAGTTGTAGGGTATAGAATGGGCATTGATTATCGAAAAGTTAATAAGGTTACTAAGAAAGATCATTACCCTTTACCCTTTATTGATCAAATGTTAGAAAGGCTGTCTAAAAATACTCATTTTTGCTTTCTTGATGGTTATTCTGGGTTCTCACAGATTGCTGTTAAAGCTAAAGATCGAGAGAAAACCACTTTCACTTGTCCCTATGGAACTTATGCTTATAGACGTATGCCTTTTGGTTTATGTAATGCTCCTGCTACTTTTCAAAGATGCATGTCTGCTATTTTTCATGGCTTTTGTGAGAATATTATAGAGGTATTCATGGATGATTTTGCTGTCTATGGGAATTCTTTTGATAATTGCTTGCGAAACCTTGATAAAGTTTTGCAGAGATGTGAAGAAACTAACCTTGTTCTTAATTGGGAGAAATTCCACTTTATGGTTAATGAAGGAATTGTATTGGGACATAAAATTTCCGAGAGGGGTATTGAAGTTGATAGAGCTAAAGTTGAAGCAATTGAGAAGATGCCCTACCCGAGGGATGTTAAAGGTATTCGTAGTGTTCTTGGTCATGCTGGGTTTTATAGGAGATTTATTAAAATTTCTCCAAGATTTCAAAGCCTCTTACTAATCTCCTTCAAAAAGATGTACCTTTTGTTTTTGATGATGATTGCAAGGAAGCTTTTGAAACTCTAAAGAAAGCCTTAACAACTGCTCCTGTAGTTGAACCTCCTGATTGGAACTTACCTTTTGAAATTATGTGTGATGCTAGTGATTTTGATGTAGGCGCTGTTCTTGGACAGCGAGTAGATAAAAAATTAAACATTATTCATTATGCTAGCAAAACTCTTGATGCTGCTCAAAGAAATTATGCTACAACTGAAAAAGAATTATTAGATGTAGTCTTTGCTTGTGACAAGTTTAGATCTTACATCGTTGATTCAAAAGTTACAATCCATACTGATCATGCTGCAATTAGATACCTTATGATGAAGAAAGATGCTAAGCCAAGGCTTATTAGATGGGTGCTTGATACGTCCCAAACGTATCCATAATTTCTTATGTTCCATGCTACTTTTATGATGATACTCACATGTTGTGTACACACTTTATGTCATTATTATGCATTTTCTGGCACTAACCTATTGACGAGATGCCGAAGAGCCAGTTGCTGTTTTCTGCTGTTTTTGGTTTCAGAAATCCTACAAAGGAAATATTCTCGGAATTGGACGAAATCAACGCCCAGGGTCCTATTTTTCCACGAAGCTTCCAGAAGTCCGAAGAGGAAACGAAGTGGGGCCACGGGGCGACGACACGCCAGGGCGGCGCGGCCGGGGCCCTGGCCGCGCGGCCCTGTTGTGTGGGTCCCCCGTGACGCCTCCTGACCTGCCCTTCCGCCTACATATAGTCTTCGTCGCGAAACCCCCAGTACCGAGAGCCACGATACGGAAAACCTTCCAGAGACGCCGCCGCCAATCCCATCTCGGGGGATTCAGGAGATCGCCTCCGGCACCCTGCCGGAGAGGGGAATCATCTCTCGGAGGTCTCTTCATCGCCACGATCGCCTCCGGATCGATGTGTGAGTAGTCCAACCCTGGACTATGGGTCCATAGCAGTAGCTAGATGGTTTTCTTCTCCTCATTGTGCTATCATGTTAGATCTTGTGAGCTGCCTATCATGATCAAGATCATCTATCTGTAATGCTACATGTTGTGTTTGTTGGGATCCGATGAATATTGAATACTATGTCAAGTTGATTATCAATCTATCATATATGTTGTTTATGTTCTTGCATGCTCTCCGTTGCTAGTAGAGGCTTTGGCCAAGTTGATACTTGTGACTCCAAGAGGGAGTATTTATGCTCGATAGTGGGTTCATGCCTCCATTAAATCAGGGACAGTGACAGAAAGTTCTAAGGTTGTGGATGTGCTGTTGCCACTAGGGATAAAACGTCGATGCTTTGTCTAAGGATATTTGTGTTGATTACATAGGCATAGATGCATGCTGGATAGCGGTCTATGTACTTTGTCGTAATGCCCTGATTAAATCTCATAGTACTCATCATGATATTTGTATGTGCATTGTTATGCCTTCTTTATTTGTCAATTGCCCAACTGTAATTTGTTCACCCAACATCTGTTTATCTTATGGGAGAGACACCACTAGTGAACTGTGGACCCCGGTCCTATTCTTTACATCTGAAATACAATCTACTGCGATTGTTCTTTACTGTTCTTCGCAAACAAACATCATCATCCACACTATACATCTAATCCTTTGTTTACAGCAAGCCGGTGAGTAAGGATGGCTATGGGCAGGGTATGGGCAGGGTAGAGCAATACCATACCCATACCCGTATAATTAATGGGTACAAACTTCTACCCATATCCGTACCCATGGGTATGAAACTTTACCCATACCCATACCCATACCCGGCGGGTAGGTCAAATTGTACACAAGTCAATCACAATTTTAAATTTATCGATAATAAATTTGATTAAAAAATAATTATCTCAACTCAATAAGAGGTAGTTGAGTGCATAACAATTAACATAATATAAAAATCACATTCTCATATTGTAACTCATAAGTCAACAAAAATAGACATGCCACGTAACAATGTGACAACAAACGGGTACGATATGGGTATACCCGTGGGTACGAGGCTATACCCGTGCCCTACCCATGACTTAACGGGCAGGGTATGGGTACTACCCATGGGCATAAAAGTATATCCATACCCTGCCCATGTGGGTACGATACCCGCGGGTACCCGTACCCATGGGTAAAATTGCCATCCTTACCGGTGAGATTGACAACCTCACTGTTACGTTGGGGCAAAGTACTGTGATTGTGTTGTGCAGGTTCCACGTTGGCGCCGGAATCCCTGGTGTTGCGCCGCACTACACTCCGCCACCAACAACCTTCAACGTGCTTCTTGGCTCCTACTGGTTCGATAAACCTTGGTTTCTTTCTGAGGGAAAACTTACTGCTGTGCACATCACACCTTCCTCTTGGGGTTCCCAACGGACGTGTGTCTCACGCGCATCAAGACTGTTTTCTGGCGCCCTTGCCGGGGAGATCAAGACACGCTGCAAGGGGAGTCTCCACTTCCAATCTCTTTACTTTGTTTTTGTCTTGCTTTACTTTATTTACTACTTTGTTTGCTGCACTAAAACAAAACACAAAAAAATTAGTTGCTAGTTTTACTTTATTTACTGTCTTGTTCTCCATATTAAAAACACAAAAAAAATAGTTACTTGCATTTACTTTATCTAGTTTGCTTTATTTACTACTGCTAAAAAATGAGTAATCCTGAAGTTGAAGTTCGTTCTTTTAAGCAACAAGGTGGAGAAAGTTTTAAAGATGCTTGGTATAGAATTAGTGATGCTCATCATAGGTGCACTAAGGAACACTCCACTATTATCCTACTTAGGAAATTTTATGTTGGTATATCTAGCTGGAATAGGTATGTTCTTGATACTCTTTCGGGGGGTAATTTCCTAGGTACTCCTGCTTTAGAAGCTAGTTGCATCATTGAGAGTCTAGTTGGAATACCACCTGTTAATGAAACTAAAATTGAAATTTCTCTTGAGGATGTCATGAAAAAGTTAGAAGCCATAGAGAAAAATCTTCCTAAGTGTTGAGACTAAACTGGGGGTATTACTTGATAATACTGATAAACTTGATAAATCCCTAGGAGGAATTAATGAAAGAATTGCCACTTTAGAAACTTGTGCTATCCATGATAATCAAACCCATAGAATTGATAAACTTGAAGAAGCTATGGGAACATTGGGTTCAACTTTTTCTTCTCTTAAATTTAAGGAGAAAGCTTATGTGGGAAAGGAGCAAAAATTCATGTATGTCTCTAGGGTGCCTAAGCCAAAGAATTATTATAAGCCTAAAATTGATAAAACCCTTAGTACCACTATGGGAAATTTAGATAACGGAACATCTAATGTACCCTCTGCAACAAGTTTTGTTTGTGAAATTTTTTTTTTGATGTTGATGCTTCATCTCTTGATAATACTTGAGTCACACTTTCTGCGCCTAGCTGAAAGGCGTTAAAAAAAAGCGCTTATGGGAGACAACCCATTATTTTACTTCTGCACTTTTGTTTTATATTTGAGTCTTGGAAGTTGTTATTACTGTAGCAACCTCTCATTATCTTTATTTTATTGCATTGTTGTGCCAAGTAAAGTCTTTTATAGTAAAGTCAATACTAGATTTGGATTACTGCGCAGAAACAGATTTCTTGCTGTCACGAATTTGGGTATGGTTCTCTGTAGGTAACTCAGAAAAATCTGCCAATTTACGTGCGTGATCCTCAGATATGTACGCAACTTTCATTCAATTTGGGCATTTTCATCTGAGCAAGTCTGGTGCCTCTAAAAAATTCGTCTTTACGGACTGTTCTGTTTTGACAGATTCTGCCTTTTATTTCGCATTGCCTGTTTTGCTATGTTTGATGGATTTCTTTGTTCCATTAACTTTCAGTAGCTTTGTGCAATGTTCAGAAGTGTTAAGAATGATTATGTCACCTCTGAATATATGAATTATGCACTGACCCTCTAATGAGTTTGTTTTAAGTTTGGTGTGGAGGAAGTTTTCAAGGGTCAAGAGAGGAGGATGATACAATATGATCAAGAAGAGTGAAGAGTTTAAGCTTGGGGATGCCCCCGTGGTTCATCCCTGCATATTTTAAGAAGACCCAAGCGTCTAAGCCTGGGATGCCCAAGGCATCCCTTCTTCATCGACAACTTATCAGGTCACCTCTAGTGAAACTATATTTTTATTCCGTCACATCTTATGTGCTTTACTTGGAGCGTCTGTTTGTTTTTATTTTTGTTTTGTTTGAATAAGATCGGATCCTAGCATTCTTTGTTTGGGAGAGAGACATGCTCCGCTGTTTTGTATGAACACATGTGTTCTTAGCTTTATCTTTAATGTTCATTGCAAAAGTTGGACTATTTCATTCATTGCTATATGGTTGGAAACAGAAAATGCCGCATGTGGTAAATGGTATAATGTCTTTAATAATGTGATACTTGGCAATTGTTGTGCTCATATAGATCATGTTTAAGCTCTTGCATCATGTACCTTGTACCTATTAATGAATAACTACATAGAGCTTGTTAAAATTTGGTTTGCATGATTGGTCTCTAGAGTCTAGATATTTTCTGGTTAATGTGTTTGAACAACAAGAGACAATGTAAAGTCTTATAATAGCTACAATATGTTCATATGTGAGCTTTCCTGCACCTTTTATACTTGAGTTTGCTTCAAACAACCTTGCTAGCCTAGCCTTGTATTGAGAGGAATTCTTCTCGTGCATCCAAATCCTTGAGCCAAATACTATGCCATTTGTGTCCACCATACCTACCTACCACATGGTATTTCTCCGCCATTCCAAAGTACATTACTTGAGTGCTACCTTTAAACTTCTATTCTTTGCCTTTACAATATATAGCTCATGGGAAAAGTAGCCTTAAAAACTATTGTTGTGAAGAATATGTACTTATGTGTCTTATTTCTTAATAAGTTGCTTGTTGAGCGGTAACCATGTTTCTGGGGACGCCATTAACTTTTACCTTTGTTGAATATCATGTGAGTTGCTATGCATGTTCGTCTTGTCTGAAGTAAGGGCGATTTTCATGATCAAATGGTTTGAGTATGCATACTGTTAGAAAAGAACATTGGGCCGCTAACTAAAGCCATGATTCATGGTGGAAGTTTCAGTTTGGACACAAATCCTCAATCTCTTATGAGAATATTAACTGTTGTTGAATGCTTATGCATTAAAGAGGAATCCATTATCTGTTGTCTATGTTGTCCCGGTATGGGTGTCTAAGTTGAGAATAATCAAAAGCGAGAAATCCAATGCGAACTTTCTCCTTAGGCCTTTGTACAGGCGGCATAGAGGTACCCCTTTGTGACACTTGGCTGAAACATATGCTATGCAATGATAATCCGTGTTAATCCAAGCTAATTAGGACAAGGTGCGAGCACTATTAGTATACTATGCATGAGGCTTGCAACTTATAGGATATCTTATACATAACACATATGCTTTATTACTACCGTTGACAAAATTGTTTCTTGTTTTCAAAATGAAAAGCTCTAGCACAAATATAGTAATCCATGCTTCCCTCTGTGAAGGGCCTATCTTTTACTTTATTGTTGAGTCAGTTTACCTATTCCTTCTATCCCAGAAGCAAACACTCGTATCAACTGTGTGCATTGATTCTTACATGTTTACCTATTGCACTTGTTATATTACTTTGTGTTGACAATTATCCATGAGATAAATATGTTGAAGTTGAAAGCAACCGTTGAAACTTATATCTTCCTTTGTGTTGTTTCAAAGCTTTCTACTAAGAATTTATTGCTTTATGAGTAACTCTTATGCAAGTCTTATTGATGCTTGTCTTGAAAGTACTATTCATGAAAAGTCTTTGCTATATGATTCATTTGTTTACTCATTATCTTCATCATTGCTTCGAATCGCTGCATTCATCTCAGATGCTTACAATAGTATGATCAAGATTATGATAGCATGTCACTTCATAAATTATCTTTGTTATCGTTTACCTACTCGAGGGCGAGTAGGAACTAAGCTTGGGGATGCTTGATATGTCCCAAACGTATCCATAATTTCTTATGTTCCATGCTACTTTTATGATGATACTCACATGTTTTGTACACACTTTATGTCATTATTATGCATTTTCCGGCACTAACCTATTGACGAGATGCCGAAGAGCCAGTTGCTGTTTTCTGCTGTTTTTGGTTTCAGAAATCCTACAAAGGAAATATTCTCGGAATTGGACGAAATCAACGCCCAGGGTCCTATTTTTCCACGAAGCTTCCAGAAGTCCGAAGAGGAAACGAAGTGGGGCCACGGGGTGACGACATGCCAGGGCGGCGCGGCCTGGGCCCTGGCCTCGCGGCCCTGTTGTGTGGGTCCCCCGTGACGCCTCCTGACCTGCCCTTCCGCCTACATATAGTCTTCGTCGCGAAACCCCCAGTACCGAGAGCCACGATACGGAAAACCTTCCAGAGACGCCGCCGCCGCCAATCCCATCTCGGGGGATTCAGGAGATTGCCTCCGGCACCCTGCCGGAGAGGGGAATCATCTCCCGGAGGTCTCTTCATCGCCATGATCGCCTCCGGATCGATGTGTGAGTAGTCCACCCCTGGACTATGGGTCCATAGCAGTAGCTAGATGGTTGTCTTCTCCTCATTGTGCTATCATGTTAGATCTTGTGAGCTGCCTATCATGATCAAGATCATCTATCTGTAATGCTACATGTTGTGTTTGTTGGGATCTGATGAATATTGAATACTATGTCAAGTTGATTATCAATCTATCATATATGTTGTTTATGTTCTTGCATGCTCTCCGTTGCAAGTAGAGGCTCTGGCCAAGTTGATACTTGTGACTCCAAGAGGGAGTATTTATGCTCGATAGTGGGTTCATACCTCCATTAAATCTGGGACAGTGACAGAAAGTTCTAAGGTTGTGGATGTGCTGTTGCCACTAGGGATAAAACATCGATGCTTTGTCTAAGGATATTTGTGTTGATTACATTACGCACCATACTTAATGCAATTGTCTGTTGCTTGCAACTTAATACCGGAAGGGGTTCGGATGATAACCTGAAAGTGGACTTTTTAGGCATAGATGCATGCTGGATAGCGGTCTATGTACTTTGTCGTAATGCCCTGATTAAATCTCATAGTACTCATCATGATATTTGTATGTGCATTGTTATGCCTTCTTTATTTGTCAATTGCCCAACTGTAATCTGTTCACCCAACATCTGTTTATCTTATGGGAGAGACACCACTAGTGAACTGTGGACCCCGGTCCTATTCTTTACATCTGAAATACAATCTACTGCAATTGTTCTTTACTGTTCTTCGCAAACAAACATCATCATCCACACTATACATCTAATCCTTTGTTTACAGCAAGCCGGTGAGATTGACAACCTCACTGTTACATTGGGGCAAAGTACTGTGATTGTGTTGTGCAGGTTCCACGTTGGCGCCGGAATCCCTGGTGTTGCGCCGCACTACACTCCGCCACCAACAACCTTCAACGTGCTTCTTGGCTCCTACTGGTTCGATAAACCTTGGTTTCTTTCTGAGGGAAAACTTACTGCTGTGCACATCACACCTTCCTCTTGGGGTTCCCAACGGACGTGTTTCTCACGCGCATCAGTGCTTCTTTTGCAAGAATTTGATTTACATATTATAGATAGGAAAGGTGCTGATAATCCTGTTGCTGATAATTTATCCAGATTGGAAAATATTGCTTATGATCATGTTCCTGTTAATGATAGTTTTCCAAATGAACAATTGGTTGTAATAAAGGTGAGCTCACGAGATAGTCCTTGGTATGCTGATTATGCTAACTTTATTGTTTCCAAGTACTTGCCTCCAACCTTTTCAGCTCAGCAAAGGAGGAAATTCTTTTATGACTTGAGGCATTATTTTTGGGATGACCCACACTTATATAAAGAAGGAGTGGATGGTATTATGTGAAGATGTGTTCCCGAGTATGAACAACAAGAGATATTGAGCAAGGAAGTTTATTTTATCTTGTGATGAATGTCAAAGGGTTGGTAATATCTCCAGACGCAATGAAATTCCTATGAATTATACTCTTGTTATTGAACCATTCAATTGTTGGGGATTTGACTTCATGGGTCCTTTCCCTTCTTCAGAAGGTAACACTCATATTCTTGTCGCTGTTGATTATGTTACTAAATGGGTGGAAGCCATACCCACGAAAAGTGCTGATGGTGAGACCTCTTTAAGAATGCTTTTAGATATTATTTTTCCTAGATTTGGAGTTCCTAGATATATTATGACTGATGGAGGTTCTCATTTTATTCATGGTGGTTTTAGAAAAACTCTTGCTAAGTATGGTATTAATCATAGGATTGCTTCCGCTTATCATCCTCAAACTAGCGGGCAAGTAGAATTATCAAATAGAGAGATTAAATCTATCTTGGGAAAGACTATTAATAAATCTAGAAAGAACTGGGCTAGTAAATTAAAGGAAGCACTATGGGCCTATAGAACTGCTTATAAAAATCCCATGGGTATGTCACCTTATAAAATGGTTTACGGGAAAGCTTGTCATTTACCTTTAGAACTAGAGCACAAAGCTTATTGGGCTGTAAGAGAACTAAATAAAGATCCTAAACTTGCCGGTAAGAAGAGATTGCTACAATTGAGTTCTCTAGATGAATGGAGAAGTGAAGCTTATGAAAATGCTAAACTCTTTAAAGAGAAAGTTAAGAAATGGCATGATAGAAGAATTATCAAAAGAGAATTTAATGTTGGAGATAAAGTCCTATTGTATCGGTCTCGTCTCAGATTTTTTGCAGGGAAATTGCTCTCAAAATGGGAAGGACCATATATCATTGTGGAGGTGTATCGTTCAGGGGCAATTAAAATAGTTCTCTGCAAGGTGATGCCACACAAGTAGTGAATGGACAAAGACTCAAGAATTATATCTCTGGTGATTCTTATAATGAAGATGTTGATGTTATCCAAGTGGTGACTCCGGAAGCTTTCATCAAAGGGCAAATTGACAGTGCTGCAGAGTTCGACTTTGAATAGGTAACAGTACTGGTAATAAAAAGTCTGCGTTTAACTTTCCGAACTATGTTTTTGCTATTTTCGGAAATTATGAAAAATTATGAGATCGAAACGGAGTGGAGGAGACGCACGAGGGTGTGCCCCCATAGGCCGGCGCGGGCCCCAGCCTGGGCGCGCCGCCCTATGAGGACGGCGCCTCGTTGTCCCTCTCCGACTCTGGTTCGACCTGGTACTTTCCTTTTCTCGTGAAAATTTCTGCTATATAATCCCCCGGACCCCTGGAGGTCCGTATATCGTTTTCTCGTCGAATTTTGTTTCGAGCTGTTTTCTGCCAGGATTTGTTTTTGATCTAGAAGCATCATGGTCTCCAACAACAAGGACAAGGAGCCTTTGGAGGAAGATATTCAAGACTCCAAGTGGAAAGAAGAATTCAAGGAGGAAGTGTAGGAGATGTCATCAATAAAGAGGAAGCGGCAAACTGTGGAGAGTAAGCCAATCTTGGTGGGATCGGTTAACACTGGACGTTCTTTTTCTCATAACTTGCAGGGACCTCTACCGCCTGCCCTTAGCCTCAACTCTTTCCCTTGTGTGGAGGAAGCACTATGGGTTACCGATGAGTTTTGTGATCAATACCGTGCTCTGAGAAGGGAAGTGGAGATACTTCAGGAGGAGAACAACCGACTTCGCAGAATGCTGGAATATTACTCAATTTCCATCACAAGGCCGCCACTGCCACTTTCAGATAACAATGAATCTCTTCGAGTCTTAGTGCAGAACTGCCAAACTGAGAAGCTGAAGCTGAAGGAGATCTTTAAAGATCGCAGGAACGGTCCACCACCATCATCACCGAAGGAGTAATTCATCATCGGTATTGGCACCCCCTTGGTTTGTTCCAAGCTTGGGGGAGTGCCGCGGTATCACATCATCACTACCTTTTACCTTTTTATTATCAAGTAGTGTCATATCATGAGTAGGGAAGTTATCATATAAGATGTGTTGCGGTATGGAAGTATCTCTCTTTAGTTGGTTATCTATGTATCCCTTGGTGTGAGTTATCGTTATGGAATATTAATGAGAAGTTTTATCATTTACATATTGCACATCTTATTTTAGTTCGCAATCTCTTTTATATGATTGATCTTGTTGTTAAGTATTGGTATCACTTTGGGAGCATTGAGTAAATCTATTTGGTTTTGGCAAACTTAGCATTGGTCAATAGCAACAACACTTTGAGTTTAAGTAGAGAAGAAGAAATACATGTAGATATGTTGTTTCATTATCTTTCTTTCCTGTTAGCTATGAGCTTAGTATTCTGAAGTTAAAATTATTTGTGCTTACAAGGAAGATGCATGATTTTTTCTATCACATGTATGTTTGTTTGCTCCCCTCAACTCTTATGCTTGCTAATCAACCTTGCTAGCCAAAGACCTGTACTGAGAGGGAATGCTTCTCGTGCATCCAAACCCTTAGACCAAACCTATGCCATCAGTGTCCACCATAACTGCCTATTATGTGGTATTTTGCGCCATTCCAAGTAAATACTTCATGTGCTACCTTTAAACAATTCAAAAGTTATCATCCCTTATTTGTGTCACTGTTTTATAGCTCATGAGGAAGTATGTGGTGTTTTATCTTTCAATCTTGTTGGGCAGCTTTCACTAATGGACTAGTGGCTTCATCCACTTATCCTATAATTTTGCAAAAAGAGCTGGCAACGGGGTTCCCAGCCCCAATTAATTAACTCTCATTAATAATCCTCTTCACATGTTTTGCTCTGATTCATCAGTAAGCAACTTAATTTTGCAATAGACACTCCTCCATGGTATGTGAAATGTTGGAAGGCACCCGAGGATTCGGTTAGCCATGACTTGAGAAAGCAAAGGTTGGGAGGAGTGTCATCCTTAAATAAACTAAAATACATGTGTAAACAAAAGAGAAGAGGGATGATCTACCTTGCTGGTAGAGATAACGTCCTTCATGGGAGCCGCTCTTTGGAAGTCTGTTTGGCAAGGGGTTAGAGTGCCCACTACCATTCGTTGACAACAACAAACACCTCTCAAAACTTTACTTTTATGCTCTCTATATGATTTCAAAACTTGAAAAGCTCTAGCACATGATTTAATCCCTGCTTCCCTCTGCGAAGGGCCTATCTTTTATTTTTATGTTGAGTCAGTAAACCTATTTCCCTCCATCTTAAGCAAGCAATTGAGTTGTTGTGATCCAACCATCTATATTGTGATCTACTTAATCATGCCTTTTATTTCTTCCTTGTTTATTACAAGTTTTTATCTGAATGAATATAGCTTTGAAGATTATCGATGATTATGAGGAGATTATTATGATTGAATATGCAAGTTTTGCTATAAGCTTTAATATAAGAGCGCTGCTCGATAAATAAGTACAATCTGTTAAATGTTCTCGGACCAAGAACGAAGTTTGCCATCACCAATTATGATTTCCTATGCACCTTTATTTGTGATTTCCTCTTACTTGTTTCAAGTTGAATCATATGGGAAGTTGTCTACTAGAATGTCTTGTGTAAATTAATATGATGCTTCTTGTCCGTATTTTATTTATCGACTTTTCACTCCATAAACATGTGGTCTTGTTTACTGAGTTCAGTTTCGCTTGGGGACAAGCGAAGTCTAAGCTTGGGGGGAGTTGATACGTCCATTTTGCATCACTATTTTATATCATAATTTACTGTTATTCATTGATATATTTCATATTTAGAGATGATACTTATGTTATTTCATCTATTTTGCATGTTTCATGATTATTGGAGAATCGCGCACCGGAGTTAGGATTCTGCTGGAAAAAGCACCGTCAGAATGCAATATTTCGGAAGATCAGCAATTGACAGAAATTATACGGAAAATCTTATTTTTCCAGAAGACGGAGACAGCCAGAAGGAGGAGCCGAGGAGGGCCGCCATGGGCACCCCCATAGGCCAGCGCGGGCCCAGGCCTGGCCGCGCCGCCTTGTGGGGAGGGGGCCCATAGACCCCTCTGGCCTCCTCTCCTTCGGGTACTTCTTCGTCCCGAAAACCTAAGCTCCAGGGGATAGTCGCGAAGAGTCACAGCCGCCTCTGCGGGGCGGAAAACACCAGAGAGAAAAGAGCTCTCCGGCAGGCTGAAATCCGCCGGGGAAATTCCCTCCCGGAGGGGGAAATCGACGCCATCGTCACCGTCATCGAGCTGGACATCATTGGGATCATCATCACCATCATCTCCATCATCATCACCGCCATCTCCACCGCTGCACCTCGTCACCGCTGTAACAATTAGGGTTGGATCTTGATTGTTTGATAGGGGAAACTCTCCCGGTATTGATTTCTACTTGTTATTGATGCTATTGAGTGAAACCATCGAACCAAGGTTTATGTTCAGATTGTTATTCATCATCATATCACCTCTGATCATGTTCCATATGATGTCTCGTGAGTAGTTCGTTTAGTTCTTGAGGACATGGATGAAGTCTAAATGTTAGTAGTTAATTATGTTGGGTAATATTCAATGTTATGATATTTAAGTTGTGGTGTTATTCTTCTAGTGGTGTCATGTGAACGTCGACTACATGATACTTCACCTTTATGGGCCTAGGGGAATACATCTTGTATTCGTTTGCTAATTGTGGGGTTGCCGGAGTGACAGAAACCTAAACCCCCGTTGGTATATCGATGCAGGAGGGATAGCAGGATCTCAGAGTTTAAGGCTGTGGTTAGATTTATCTTAGTTACTTTCTTGTATTTGCGGATGCTTGCAAGGGGTATAATCACAAGTATGTATTTGTCCTAGGAAGTGCGGTGCATTAGCATAGGTTCACCCACATAACACTTATCAAAACAATGAAGATTAATCAGCTATATGAAGCGAAAGCACTAGACTAAATTTTCGTGTGTCCTCAAGAACGTTTGGTCATTATAAGTAAACAAACCGGCTTGTCCTTTGTGCTAAAAAGGATTGGGCCACTCGCTGCAATTATTACTCTCGTATTTTACTTACTTGTACTTTATTCATCTGTTATATCAAAACCCCCTGAATACTTGTATGTGAGCATTTACAGTGAATCCTTCATCGAAACTGCTTGTCAACACCTTCTGCTCCTCGTTGGGTTCGACACTCTTATTTATCGAAAATACTACGATACACCCCCTATACTTGTGGGTCATCAAGGAACAAACAAGAAGAGAGTAAAGTTGCAGAAGATAATTTTATATTTATTTGTGTCTAAATATTTTTCTCACCCAATGCAAACGCACGAGCAATTGCGCTAGCCATACTTTACTTCAAAGAGAAACGGGCTAGTCCTAGTATGAGTTTCAGATTGGAAACATATTCAAACCTCTAATACTCTTCTTATTCAATAAATTAAGGAAAATCTTTTGCCTTTCAGGAAAAAAAGTATAATGTCACATCATATTTGTTTACAAAAAGGACTTGAGTAATGGCTATGAGTTTCAACCGGTCGCTCGCATCACCCTAGGGGGCGGCTCGAGCAATCTAGATCCCAACCGCCGCATCACCCCCTCAAACTCCGTGGCGGGAAGTCACCGGGCAAAACATACACAGCTGACGGTGGTGGCGGGAATTCATGTCCTCGAGTGGTGGGTGGCAATGCGGGCCTTTCACCCCCACGCGATGGGATCTCCTACTGTTGCGGATCGGCAACCCTAGATGGTGAGGTGCACGTGGCTGAGACGGATGCCGAGGTGGCAGCCCCGTTCTTCTTCGGTGACCTTGGCAACCGTTGTGGCAGTGAGGACGGCGTGAAGCCTGGTTCGGGGAGCTCGGCATGGCTAAGCCCCTCATGTCTGCATGGTGTGGGGTGGTGGTGGATGTGTTCACTCACATGTCAGCCATACTGTTCAGAGCAACGTCGTGGGGTTGTCCTCCATCCTAAAGGAGAACACTATTACGAGGACGAAGAACTTCTGATGCCGTAAATTATGTATAGAAACTTGTTCAAAGTTGTATATGGTCACCCGAGATTGAATATATATTGTATATTCCTCTTGAATTCTTCTTGTTTGAAATTGTACATTCATATGCATCAACGTGTAACATGCATGTATATAGTAGCGTAGAATATGTGTACTGAAACTTCTTCAAAATTAAAATAAAACACAAAATAAAATATAAAAAAATAAAACACTACAAATTAAAAAGAAACCAGATTTAGGGGAGCTAAAACCCTAAACCTGCGGAGGCCTTTAGTCGCGGTTGGCCAGGCGAACCGCGACTAAAGGTCCTCCGCACCGACGGACGCCTGGCGCCCACGTGGACGGGCATTTAGTCGCGGTTCGTAAGCATCCGCGACTAAAGGAGGGGGGCTTTAGTCGCGCATAATTGGTCCCGGTTGCGCAACCAGGATTAATGGTCATTGCAAACCGCGACTAAAGGCCATTTTTCTACCAGTGAATAAAGACGGCAGTCCTATGGTTCATCTCGCGCCAAGCCGAAGATATGCTAGATGCTTATCCTCCTTGATCTGGCCGGATTCGGACGTGCGCACCCATGCTTTTTTTCCCCGACCGTCTGGTTTCAAGAGGGAGCGTCACGAAGCTACATTATCTGTTGCCATCATGTGTCATATCTTTTTCATTTCATGGTGAATTCAGAGGTGGAGAATGATATTTAAGCTGAGATATAAGGAATAGTAATAGTGTTCGAGTCAATGCGACGATGAGAAACTTGCTTGGTAATTTGGGCTTTGTAGTGGCGGCATGTAGGTGGTTGCGACAACACATTAGAAGTTCAAAGTCATATGTTACAGGGTGAAAATCCTAGGTCTGCCCTTAATTGGTTGTGTCTGGCAATGGTCTTGTTCAAGCCATTATTTTGAGAGCGAAAACTTTCTTTAGAGTGAAAACCTAAGAGCTTTTGGATAGTGGCGGATCCAGGATATCACCACAGGGTATGCCGCACCAAAATTGTGTCTTGCATTTTTGTAAAAACCAATTTTTTAAATTTCTTTACTTTTGCCCCTGTGTTTTCTCTTCCATCATAGTTTCAACCAAATAAGGATTTGAAGCAGCGATTTTTTCCGGTTTTCAGCATTTTGCTTAACTCTTCTGATTTAGTGCCGCTTTGTTGTGCCGATAATTTAGATGATACCCAGAGGAGCCGATAATTTAGATGATATCCCAGAGGAGCCGATAATTTAGATGGTATCCCAGAGGAGCCAATAATTTAGATGGTATCCCGGAGGAGCCGATAATTTAGATGGTATCCCAGATGAGCCGATAATTTAGATGATACCTAGAGGAGCCAATAATTTTATCGGGTGCGTGCCCAGCGCTCCCGATGGGAGTAGCCCCCGAGTCTAGGCACGAATGCTTGCAACTGTGTATAGAATCAAGTCGAGCAACCCGATGTTATAGTTTTCTTCAGATGCCGATGGCAAATATTTGTTGAGCAAACCTTGATGCTCTTCTTTTTGGCATCCGTATTATGATGCTTTTGTATGAAAGTTATCGGGAGCAATTTCTTTGAGTGATCAGCTCACGTTGCAGGTTTGATGAACCTGTCGTATTTGCAACTTTGCTTCAACCGATGAAGTATGTTTTGGCGATAGCCCTCGAACGAATCGAAGGAACTATGCCTGCCGTCGACTCTGTCGCTCTTTAGTACTTCTGTAGTTTAAAGTACCGGCCTGGATCTTTTTGTAAGTTGTATTGTGTCCATCAACTGCAGCACTCGATAATTTATCTGAGGCTTGGATGGATTTTTAGTATATCGATAATCATAGCTCCCGATGGGAGTATTAATTAATTATCAATATTGTAATAATTCATATCGATAATCATAGCTCCCGGTGGGAGTATTAATTAATTATAAATATTGTAATAATTCATATCGATAATCATAGCTCCCGGTGGGAGTATTAATTAATTATCAATATTGTACTAATTCATATCGATAACCATAGCTGCGTAATGCCCACATCAGTGGGACCCCTCCCTTTCCTTCCCCTATGGCCGACCATGATGGTGGAGTCCACCATGGATTCCACCTCCCCCTTTGGTCGGCCGGCTAGGGTTGGTGGAGTCCATCCGAGACTCCACCTTCCATGGTGATTTCTTCTGAAATGTTCTAGAACATTCTAGCGCCTTCCATAAATGCATCGGATCATATCCAAACTTGGAAAGTGACTTCATATATATGAATCTTATTCTACGGAATATTCTGAAACTACTCGAGATGTCATGTATCCTATCCGAGACTCCGAACAACATTCGAACTTCATTCCATATTCCATATCTACTTAAAACGACATCAAACCTTAAGTGTGTCACCCTACGGTTCGAGAACTATGTGGACATGATCGAGACTCATCTCCGATCAATAACTAATACCGGGACCTAGAGATCCATAATAGCTCCCACATATTCAACGATGACTTCGTGATCGAAAGAACCATTCACATAAAATAACAAATCCTTTTTTCTCGCAATATTTTACTTATCCAAAGTTTGATCGTCGGTATCTCCATACCTAGTTCAACCTTCTTTACTCATAAGTACTCTTTACTCATACCGTGATATGATATCCCTTGTGAACCAGTCACATGCTTGCAAGCTAATTAGATATCATTCCACCGTGAGGGCCCATAGAATATCTATTCGTCATTAGGATGGACAAATCCCACTATTGATACAAGTGCCTCAACCCTATACTTTCCGAACACTTAATGCCACCTTTATAACAACCCATTTACGCAGTACTGTTTGGTGTCATCAAAGCATCCATACGGTGGTGATTAACAAGATCTCATGGCCGAAGGATTAAGTTACTATGCATATTAATGTTTGAAGCACAAAGAACTAAATGACTTGATCATATGCTACGCTTACTATGGGTGTATGTCCATCACATCATTCACCTAACGATATGACATTGTTATTAATAACATCCAATGTTCATGATCATGAAACTATGATCATCTATTAATACACAAACTAGTTTAACAAGAGGCTTACTAGAGACTCTTTTATGTTTACATAACACACATGTATTAATGTTTCCGGTTAATATAATTATAGCATGAGATGCAAAGTATTATCATAAACACAAAAATATAATAATAACCACTTTATTATTGCCTCTTAGGCATATATCCAACAGTCTCCCACTTGCACTAGAGTCAATAATATAGATTACATTATAATGTACCTAACACCCATGGCGTTCTGATGTAGGTCATTGATGGCGCGTGATGCGCACGTCCGTTGGGAATCCCAAGAGGAAGGTGTGATGCGCACAGCAGTAAGTTTTTCCTCAGAAAGAAACCAAGGTTATCGAACCAGTAGGAGATGAAGGCCACGTGAAGGTTGTTGGTGGAGGAGTGTAGTGCGGCGCAACACCAGGAATTCCGGCGCCAACGTGGAACCTGCACAACACAATCAAAATACTTTGCCCCAACTTAACAGTGAGGTTGTCAATCTCACCGGTTTGCTGTAAACAAAGGATTAAACGTATGGTGTGGAGAATGATGTTTGTTTGCGAAGAACAACAGAGAACAAAGATTGCAGTTGATTGTATTTCAGATGTAAAAGAATGGACCGGGGTCCACAGTTCACTAGTGGTGTCTCTCCAATAAGATAAATAGCATGTTGGGTGAACAAATTACAGTTGGGCAATTGACAAATAGAGAGGGCATAAAAATGCACATACATATCATGATAACTAATATGAGATTTACTTAGGGCATTACGACAAATAACATAGACCGCTATCCAGCATGCATCTATGCCTAAAAAGTCTACCTTCGGGTTAGCATCCGCACCCTTCCAGTATTAAGTTGCGAACAACAGACAATTGCATTAAGTACTGTGCGTAATGTAATCAACACAAATATCCTTAGACAAAACATCGATGTTTTATCCCTAGTGGCAACAGCACATCCACAACCTTAGAACTTTTTGTCACTGTCCCAGATTCAATGGAGGCATGAACCCACTATCGAGCATAAATACTCCCTCTTGGAGTTACAAGTATCAACTTGGCCAGAGCCTCTACTAGCAACGGAGAGCATGCAAGAACATAAACAACACATATATGATAGATCAATAATCAACTTGACATAGTATTCCATATTCATCGGATCCCAACAAACGCAACATGTAGCATTACAAATAGATGATCTTGATCATGATAGGCAGCTCACAAGATCTAAACATGATAGCACAAGAGGAGAAGACAACCATCTAGCTACTGCTATGGACCCATAGTCCAAGGATGAACTACTCACGCATCAATCCGGAGGCGGGCATGGTGATGTAGAGCCCTCCGGTGATGATTCCCCTGTCCGGCAGGGTGCCGGAGGCGTTCTCCTGAATCCCCGAGATGGGATTGGCGGCGGCGGCGTCACAGTAACTTTTCTCGTATCGTGGCTCTCGGTACTAGGGTTTTCGCGACGGAGAGAATATATAGGCGAAGGGGCAGAGTCGGGGGACGCTCGAGGGGCCCACCCCATAGGGCGGCGCGCCCAGAGGTGGGGCCGCGCCCCCCTAGGGTGTGGCTGCCTCGTCGCCCCTCTTCGTCTCCTCTTCGGACTTCTGAAAGGCTCCGTGCAAAATAAGACCGTGGGCTTTTGTTTCGTCCAATTCCGAGAATATTTCCTGTGTAGGATTTCTGAAACCAAAAACAGCAGAAAACAGGAACTGGCGCTTCGGCATCTTGTTAATAGGTTAGTGCCGGAAAATGCATCAAAATGAGTACAACTAAGAACCTGATGGCACGAAAATAGAAATCTCAAAAAATAATGTCTCGTTGCCATGCAAGGACGTGGCCGAGGCTAGGCTGTGGCAATAGGCAGCATCCAAATCAATAAACAGGTGTGCGACAAATGATGGAGGAAAAGAAAACAGAAAAACGGAAGAAGAAAAAAAGGACGTGTCACCTCCCCTGACCCGGTACAATTTTGATTTACAAAACCTGCCTAATATAAAATATGGGAAACGACTCAAAGTTAAATTTCCTAAGGAGGAAATACCAAACAACCTAAGCTTAATATGTAGGTGGCCTCATGGATCAGTTCGAGCGGGATCCCCCCTTGACTTGATAGAAGGGAAAGAGCCTGTTGGGATAGGTTTCCAAACAGGAATATCTCGCCGAACTTGAGTAGTATAGAAAAAATAAAGGGTTAAGTGCATTTTTGGTCTTCATGTCTCACAAAAATCCAACTTTGGATCACTAACTCTGTTTTGGTCTAATCCTCCCATCAAACTCTTAATTAAGTCTAGTTTTGGTACATGGTAGCGGTTTAACGATGATTTGACTGGTTTTTGACTCTTTTATTTTTTTGACACCATGGACAAATTTGGACAGGTTTAGTCCATGTAGGACTATCTCGTTTCGAGATCAGTTATGCAATTAGCATTACAAACGTTTACCAGCGAGATCATGATCATTATTCGTTTAGAGTAGTAACCCTAACTCTTTCTCAACACCTAGCGGCGGTGACAGACACTACGCGCGTGGATAAGTCGGGTGCGAAAGGCAGAATCGGCGAACATGCGAAAACTTTTGTGTCGGGAGGAAAGGCGGAGGTGGCTAAAATGGCGAGGATGGCTGCACCAAGTGAGAAAATGCGGAGGCGGAGCACATGGCAAGGGAATTTCTTCTATTTGTTGAATGAGGACAAATGATCCCACGTAGATAAATACCGACCAATTTTATCCACAGTGGTAAAAAGAGAGTCAAAAACCAGTCAACAATCGTTAAACCGCTCCCGGAACCAAATTTGGACTTAATTTAGAGTTTGAGATCAGATTTAGATTAAAATAGAGTTGAGGAACTAAAATTGGAGTTTTGCAAGAGTTAAGAGACCAAAAGTGCACTTGACCCAAAAATAAATGGTACATCAACCATCGTCACCGTGAATTACACAAGCAATACTGTTCTTCATTCGAGAATGATTCAAAACTGATGGAATAATAAATGGAATCGTACGGCAGTATAATCACGCACAAAATCAGCCCAGCTCTCTCGTCTAAAGCGGGAGTGCGTGTGGGTTGGCGCCACCGCGGGAGAAGGTGGAGTTTGCGACGAAGGAGGAGGACGCCGGCTGCTTGACGACGACTCTGTTGCTGTTGTACCCGGCGCCGCCGGCGCCGCTGTTGATGCTCATCATGGTCATGCTCATGGACGCGGAGTACCCACCAGCTGCACCAGCCGCGGTGCTGTACGAGGCGGAGATGGAGGTGGTGGACGACGACGAGGGCTGGCGCCTGCGCGGCGCAGCACCCTTCTCGGCCCAGAGCAGCTCCTGGGCCCTGAGGCCGGACCCCCTCCCCCACCCGTGCAGCCCGCAGCTGCAGAGCAGCCCGGCGGCCGTGGAGCTAGTCCGGCCGGCCTTGTGGATGTAGCGGTGGCTGTACTTGCGTCCGAGGCAGTCGACGCACTTGCGGCCCTCCGTCATGTCGCCCATGCCGGCGCCCACGCAGCGGCGGCAGTAGACGCGGCCGCACGACAGGCAGCGGTGCCGGAGGATGTGCACGTAGCCGCTGCAGAGCGCGCACAGGTTGGAGTGCGGTATGCCCTGCCGCCTGTAGTTGCCGACGCCGCCGTTCCGACGCAGCCCCCGCTGCTGATCATCCGTTCCTTCCGCCGCGGCAGAGGGTCTGATGGCGGCGGTACGGGACGACCGGCGTCCGGCCGGAGGAGGAGAAGGAGAAGGAGACAGCTGGAAACCTGCCGCAGATGTCGGGTGCACGGCGTCGTGGTGCAGCTGATCGTCCCCGTCGGTGTCGGAGTCGATCTTGTAGGTGAATATGTTGGTGGAGGACCTGAGTAGTTCCGCCTTGCTGTGGCGCTCGTCGCCGTCCAGCTCGTCGATGGCAGCCAAGGTGGTCTTAGCAGCCGGAGGCACGGCGGGCGGTGGCGCGGCGAGGAGGTCCTTGAAGGTGAGCTCCACGGAGTCGTCCGGCACGGCCCGGTAGAGGTCCTCCAGCTCCAGCCGAGCCATCCTCAGAGACGCCACCTTCTCGCCCATCGATCCCAGCTCTGTGGTCTGTCAGGCTACCTAGCAGAATCGATTGCCTATATGTATTGGTGGAATCGGCGCACGGTGCCGGCCGGCCGGCCGGCCGACAGAAACATATCCAGCTGTGCTGGTGTGTAGACACTAATTCCAAGGTGAAGCAGCATGGGTGAATTGGCAATGGCCTGCAGCAGGTGCAGCTAATAGCGTCCGTCTGTCGAGCTCATCGGCGATTCCGTGGGCGGTCCATTTGTTCCGTTCGATCAATCCCAAGCACCTACGGCTAAGCACGTCCACCCGGCCGGCCGGCTCGGCACCCCACGCTCCCCATCTTATCACCAACAATATATATTTACTCAATTCAGAAGAAAAGTACTGAAACAAGTTCAGCATCTCACTGTACTAATATGAAAAGTGTGTGAATTAAACATAGACCAATTCGGCCTCAGGAAAAATAAACATAGACCAGGTCCTGTAAATAAAGTGAAACCATATCATTGAGCATAGACCTAGTCCTCCTAGTAACCATGACACCGAAAATGAACCGCATTTCAATCGAAAGCAACCTCCCACCATACAAAAAAGTAAGTAAGAAGTGAAGACACTTTTGTCAGTTTCTCTTGTATACACAATTATATAAATGGATGCAGAAGGAATATTAGTTCCATGTTCAGATTACATATATATAGCACTGTCATCACAATACACAATCCAAACAGAGTGAAAAAGGTAAAGTCCACAAGTGTTACCGCCACCCCGTATATTTTCTACACCGGTATAATACTCCTACTACATGAAACGGAAACCTTCTCTTCAGGACTCGCTGCATTAAGTTTGCATCTGACAAAACTTCACCTCACTTCACTCCACACCTATTCACTCCGCAATCTACAAGGAAACTCTGCTGATCTCTAAGTGGACCTGCTGATGCCATAAAAATAGTTAACACACTAATACTTGAGCAGAAACCTCACATACAATCCTTGTCTGCTTCTCCATGAAATCCTGACTTGGTAGCGGCTCACCAGAGCTCTGCTCCAAAGGCTCCATCTACGGTACCTCTTCCCTTGTTACCTAAAACGCAAACACGGTGAGGTGACAAAGAGTCCAGTTATTTACAAAAAAAAAATGCATATAGATAGAAATAAAGAGTTTCAAATGCAAGCAAATAGGGAACACACAATTTTAACAAGGGCTGCTAGATTCCATATAAATAGCTAACATACTCATACTTCAGCAGAATCCTGATATACCTTCCTTGTCTTTTTGCTGGGAGGTGATGATGCACTAGGCAACACGTCTCCAGACTTTACCTTAGGTTTACTGGAGGTATACAACGGGAAGATCAATCAGTACGCGATAACCATGATAGTGTCCTACTTGGAATTCTGGATGTTCAACATTACTGAAACATAGTGTCACACAAAGGTAAACAAAAGGTAGCAGGAAAAATTAAGTGAAATAAAGGGAAGGACAATATGGCTTACACGTAACATAATGATGGAGAAGACTACGGCTAAAATGCTAAATATAAAAATGTAATGCCCGGAGATCTAAAAATGCTCCAACATATTTCCAGTTGTCATTGAACAGGTGCAGGAATGGTCTATGGGAGTTGTGGTGCAAACAGAGTCACACAGAAGGAAATCGCTTGCGCTTCTGTTCTTGCTTCACACAAACGGGTCAACACAGAGTTATTTATTTGGAAGCCACTGTGTTTATATAGTTTTCTATTTCCAGACCCCTCACTTCCAGTACTTCAGACACGTCCCAAGTCATAGGCCTCGCTCGCTTTCAATGTCTTAACCTGGGTGTCATGGTGGTTCGATGGATAATCAGACCACACCATACCGAACAATGTAATGAACATTCTCGCAAAAGAAAAGAACAACTTGTAATGGGTGTGGGAACAAGATCAAAGAACACAAAACCGAGAAACTGGGACGACAACAAAATATCAGTAATGCAACTGGGCTGCTTTTGTAACTTACTATTTTACCTCTGTCAAAAAAGTTACTGTTTTCTAAAAGAATTAAGGTGCATTTCTTTCCATAAATACGATGATTCAATCAGCGTGCATGACTTACATATTGCCAACTGGCTAACTGCTGGTAGATTTATCCTTGCCTTAATCACTGATCTTATTAATCTTCTTTGAGTGAGAACTAGACCTTTGAAGCTCTTGTGGATTTATCCTTGCCTTAATCACAGCAGCTGCTGATCAAAAAAACAATCAGAGTGTTTAGCTCTAACATCTCTTGTTATTAGGAACAAACTTGGAAGAGACATAATCAACAACTTCAAGAAGCACTATGCTCGCTTGCCCGCTATAACAGAGTGCAATCAAACTGCCTGTCGGCTAGATGTATCAGCAATGCACTTAAAAGGTATTGTTCTATGGACATAATTTCCCACAAATACGGAGGTGATGTGAAGAACATCGACTTACAATCAGTTCATATTTGCAAAATTGATCGCCAATGGAACATCAGGAGCACAGAGAAATATACACTGGTGTTTTCTGAATTATGTTTCCTATAATCAAGGACCAACTGTTGTACCCATTAGGCGCAAATTTTTGCCGCTTTCTCTAGTTTGAAACGATCCATCAAAATTTTGCACAAATGAAAGAGACGGGAATGCGCCAGGTAATTCATTCCGAGATGTGCCATATGGATCCCAACTCCAAAGTACACTAGAATCACAACAGAACAAATACTAATGGTGCAGAAATGACCATTGCTAGGAAACCTATTTTCTGCATAGCATTGCGGTAACATTGGGCAACACGTGCTGAGGCGATTGCATCGGAGCAAAACACGGGCAATTAAACGATCTATGTCACACTATTTTTTTTTAGATATGGGAGCATAGCCCCGGCCTCTGCATCAATCGATGCACACAGCCATTTATTAAATAAAAACGTCACAGTGCAGTACTTATTACATAACGAAAGTCTGGTAACTGGAGAAAACTAAAATATCGAAACAGAACAAGTGCCGATGGAAGGTATACAAAGAACTATCCATCTAGAATTCTGCTAATGTGTCGCCATCCAGTAGCCTGGAAATAGCAGTCCTGAGTGACCTCCAGGAGCCGGTTGCATCGAGTAAGCATGGTATCCCGCTGGTCCACCGGTAGCAAACATGCCCATAGTTGTAGCCAATGCGCCGCACGGAGGATAACCTGTAAAAAATTTGTGCCTTTTTGTTTATTAAAGATATATCATTCCAGCTAGTCCAAATCGACCAACAAATTGCCGAAATACCAATTTGAATAAATGTTTTATCTTTCTTATTCACTCCATTTAGCCAATTACCAAACATATTAGTTATATTGGAAGGAGGTGGAATATTATATACAAAGAATATCATTCGCCAAACAATTCTTGCAAAAGGACAATGAAGAAATAGATGATCAACAGTTTCATTGTTGCTACAAAAACAACATTTTGGACATCCCGTCCATTTTCTCTTTGCCAAATTATCCTTAGTAAGCAGTACTCTATTACTTAAGAACCACATAAAAATCTTAATTTTTAGAGGAACCTTGATCTTCCATAAGTATTTCCGTAAAAATCTAGTATGACCATTCATAAGATCAAAGGTACATAGATTTAACAGAGAATAGCCCAGATTCATTTAGGTTCCACACAAACGTGTCCGGTTCATTAGATAAATGAATAGACATAAGCCTCTGACATAAGTGTAGCCACAAATTCTAAATATTGTGACGGATTCTACAAAAGAAGGCAGAGTATGTCATTGTTTTGACAATGATTAAGGATGTTTAAGTCAAAGAGTTCTTTGATAATTTGGTGTAGTTTCGATAGTGTCAGAACTTTGAAGCTATATTGTGTATGACAATATTAGTGACATATTTCAGACCGCGGAATTAAGGTTCCACCAGAAGACTGAACATATATGAATAATGCCGACTCATTTGAAAAATGAGTGATGCGTTGAGACGTAAATGAATTGCAAAATACATACGTTTCTGAGCGTGTCAGATCCGTTGACTAAAACCTCTCCCGTGAGCAAAACATGATAAAACACCGGAAGGCCAAGGTGTTATATCTTTACAAATGTAAACTAGATTATTGACTCTAGTGCAAGTGGGAGACTGTTGAAGATATGCCGAAGAGGCAATAATAAAATGGTTATTATAATATATCTTTGTGTTTATGATAATGTTTGCATACCATGCTATAATTGTATTAACCGAAACATTGATACATGTGTGTTATGTAAACAACAAGGAGTCCCTAGTAAGCCTCTTGTATAACTAGCTTGTTGATTAATAGATGATCATAGTTTCATGATCATGAACATTGGATGTTATTAATAACAAGGTTATGTCATTGAGTGAATGATATAATGGACACACACCCAATCAAGCGTAGCATAAGATCATGTCATTAAGTTCATTTGCTATAAGCTTTTGATACATAGTTACCTAGTCCTTTCGACCATGAGATCATATAAATCACTTATGCCGGAAGGGTACTTTGATTACATCAAACGCCACTGCGTAAATGGGTGGTTATAAAGGTGGGATTAGGTATCCGGAAAGTATGAGTTGAGGCATATGGATCAGCAGTGGGATTTGTCCATCCCAATGACGGATAGATATACTCTGGGCCCTCTCGGTGGAATGTCGTCTAATTAGCTTGCAAGCATATGAATTGTTCATAAGAGACCACATACCACGGTACGAGTAAAGAGTACTTGTCAGGAGACGAGGTTGAACAAGGTATAGAAATACCGATGATCAAACCTCGGACAAGTAAAATATCGCGTGACAAAGGGAATCGGTATCGTTTGTAAATGGTTCATTCGATCACTAAGTCATCGTTGAATATGTGGGAGCCATTATGGATCTCGAGATCCCGCTATTGGTTATTGGTCGGAGAGAAATCTCAACCATGTCTGCATAGTTCACGAACCGTAGGGTGACACACTTAAGGTTTGATGTCGTTTAAGTAGATATGGAATATGGAATGGAGTTCGAAGTTTTGTTCGGAGTCTCGGATGGGATCCAGGACATCACGAGGAGGTCCGGAATGGTCCGGAGAATAAGATTCATATATAGGAAGTCACTTTCCAAGTTTGAAAATGATCCGGTGCATTTATGGAAGGTTCTAGAAGGTTCTAGAAAAGTCCGGAAGAAATCACCATGGAAAGTGGAGTCCCGGAGGGACTCCACCTTGCATGGCCGACCAAACCCTAAGGGGGGGAGTCCCAGGTGGGCTCCACCTTGGTGGTCGGCCAACCCACCTCAAGGAAAGGTGGAAGCCCCACCTTGAGTAGGACTCCCCCCTTGAGTAGGTTTCCCTCTTTTGGGAGGTTTTGTTGTTGGGGTCTTATTCAAAGACTTGGACTACAACTCTTGGGGATTTTCACCTATATAATGAGGAGTATAGGGGAGGGGCCGGCCACACCTAGGCACCCTTGGCTGCAGCCCCCAAGTGGCCGGCGCCCAAGCCCCCCCTCTCCCCAAACCCTAGCCTCTCCTCCTCCACATAATACTCCCGCGGCGCATAGGCGAAGCCCTGCCGAAGTTCTCCACCACCACCGCCACCACGTCGTCGTGCTGCCGGGATTCCGAGGAGGATCTACAACTTCCGCTGCCCACTAGAATGGGGAGGAGGACGTCGTCTTCATCAACACCGTACGTGTGACCGAGTACGGAGGTGCTGCCCGATTGTGGCACCGTCAAGTTCTTCTACGCGCTTTTGCAAGCGGTCAAGATCTTCTACGCGCTTTTGCAAGCGGCAAGTGATCGACTACATCCACCACGAGATCTAATCTCGTTAGGCTTTGGAAATCTTCAAGGGTTAGTCTCATGATCTTCTCGTTGCTACCATCTACTAGATTTGATCTTGGTTTGTGTTTTCGTTCTTGCGGTAGGAAAATTTTTGTTTTCTATGCTACGAATCCCATCAATTACCAAGCCAAGTGTCCTCCCAAAACCTCACCGATATCCCATTACCAACTTTGAACCTTCCTCTCTTAAAGAATTCCGGTTTAACCCGCATAAGCCCTTTCCAAAAAGGTGAATCTGTAGGTTTAGCCTCTACCTGAGCCAATGTTTTGTTTTTAATATACTTATGGGATTTCTATTTTCGTGCCCTCGGGTCCTTAGTTGTGCTCAGTTTTCCCCAGCTCGTTAGTTTTTCCTCAGTTTTCCCCTCCCTCTAGTTTGAAACCCCTCGCAGACGCTCGGACGGGAGGGTTGCCGTCAGGTCAGAGGCCTTACCGTTACCGTTAATCTGACGGGTGGGGCTACACAGAGGGCAGTTCCTCTCTGACCCGTCTCGTGCTGACAAATGGGGCCGCTCTATAGGGCTGCCGCAGCCATTGACCAGTGGGGTCATCTATTTTTCAGGAAAAGTCATATATTGCCGCTCAGAGGGGTTGCCGCAGCCAATGACCAGTGGGGTGATGACCCACAAGTATAGGGGATCGCAACAGTCTTCGAGGGAAGTAAAACCCAATTTATTGATTCGACACAAGGGGAGACAAAGAACACTTGGAAGCCTTAACAGCGGAGTTGTCAATTCAGCTGCACCTGGAAACAGACTTGCTCGCAAGAATTTATCAGTAGTAACAGTTTTATAGCGATGTGATGTAGTGAAATAACAGCGTGAGTAACAAAGACAGCAGTAGTGATTTTAGTAAACAGCAGGATTAAAATACTGTAGGCACGGGGACGGATGAACGGGCGTTGCATGGATGAGAGAAACTCATGTAACAATCATAGCAGGGCATTTGCAGATAATAATAAAAAGGTGTCCAAGTACAAAGCAATCAATAGGCATGTGTTCCAATTATAGTCGTACGTGCTCGCAATGAGAAACTTGCACGACATCTTTTGTCCTACCAGCCGGTGGCAGCCGGGCCTCTAGGGAATCTACTGGATATTAAGGTACTCCTTTTAATAGAGTACCGGAGCAAAGCATTAACACTCCGTGAACACATGTGATCCTCACATCACTACCATCCCCTCCGGTTGTCCCAATTCTTGTCATTCGGGGCCATTGGTTCCGGACAGCGACATGTGTATACAACTTATAGGTAAGACCATAAACAATGAATATCTTGATGAAACAATAACATGTTCAGATCTGAGATCATGGCACTCGGGCCCTAGTGACAAGCATTAAGCATAACAAGTTGCAACAATATCATCAAAGTACCAATTACGGACACTAGGCACTATGCCCTAACAATTTTATGCTATTACATGACCAATCTCATCCAATCCCTACCATCCCCTTCGGCCTACAGCGGGGGAATTACTCACACATGGATGGGGGAAACATGGCTGGTTGATGTAGAGGCGTTGGCGGTGATGGCGGCGATGATCTCCTCCAATTCCCCGTCCCGGCGGAGTGCCAGAACGGAGACTTCTGGCTCCCGCGACGGAGTTTCGCGATGTGGCGGCGTTCTGGAGGGTTTCTGGCGACTTCGACTTCTCTCTGTGCGGTTTTAGGTCGAGGCCGATAAATAGTCCGAAGGAGGGCGTCGGAGGCCGACCGAGGGGGCCACACCATTGGGCCGCGCGGGCCCCCCCTAGGCCGCGCCGCCTTATGGTGTGGGGCCCTCGGGCCTCCACCTTACTTGTCCTTCTGGCTCCGTCAGTATTCTGGGAAAATAGGGCCTTCTGCATAAATTCCGAGGATTTTCCCAAAAGTTGGATTTCTGCATAAAAACGAGACACCAGAACAGTTCTGCTGAAAACAGCGTTAGTCCATGTTAGTTGTATCCAAAATACACAAATTAGAGGCAAAATAATAGCAAAAGTGTTCGGGAAAGTAGATACGTTTTGGACGTATCAACTCCCCCCAAGCTTAGCTTATTGCTTGTCCTCAAGCAATTCAGTTAACAACTGAGCGATAAAAGAACTTTCATGAACACATTTGCTCATATGATGTATATATTCTCATGCTATGGCTAATACTTAAGCAGTTCATAATGAGATATATGCAAATAGGATCATCTAACAGCTATGTCAATCATGGAGAGGTACCAACAATTAATAATAAGCATCATGAATCATGTATATAAGCAGGATTGCAATGTTCATAAGAAAGTATGATAAAGTGGTATCTCGCTTGCCTGTATTTGATTGGCAAAACATAAATGCCCGGGCACCTCTGGAGTTCATAGAAAGACTAGAAATAGTGATTGTCAAAGATAAAAGCATCAAAGTTATACCACAATCAATCATATTTTGAGACAAGCATATTATACTAAGAATAACAGTCGTGCTCTCAAGATAGTGCTCAAAGAAATAATGGAGACACAACATAAAAGTAAAAGATTGACCCTTCGCAGAGGGAAGCAGGGATTAACATGCGCTAGAGCTTTTCATTTTTATAAAGACAGGAGTAAAATTATTTTGAGAGGTGTTTGTTGTTGTCAACGAATGGTAATGGGTACACTAACTACCTCGCCAACCGGACTTTCAAGAGCGGCTCCCATGAATTATTTGCATATTTATGTGGCACTCTTTCCAACCTTTCTTACACAAACCATGGCTAACCGAATCCTCGGGTGCCTGCCAACAATCTCATACCATGAAGGAGTGCCTTTTTATTTTAGTTTTATTATGATGATGACACTCCCCCCAACCTTTGCTTACACAAGCCATGGCTAACCGAATCCTTCGGGTGCCGTCCAACAATCACAAACCATGGAGGAGTGTCTATTTAGGTTAATTAATTTGGGACTGGGAATCCCGTTGCCAGCTCTTTTTGCAAAGTTATTGGATAAGCGGATGTGCCACTAGTCCATATGAGAGTCCGTCAAAAGTAAATGACAAGGTTGAAAGCTAAACACCACATACTTCCTCATGAGCTATGAAACATAAACACAAATTGAGAAGCATTTTGAAGGTTTTAAAGGTAGCGCATGAGAATTTACTTGGAATGGTTTGAAATGCCATGCATAGGTATTTATGGTGGACACTCTGGGATAACTTGGTTTTCATGTGTTTGGAAGCACGAGCAGCGTTCCCGCTCAGTACAAGTGAAGGCTAGCAATAGACTAGGGAGCGACAAATCAAGAGAGCAGTAACTGTCATAATCATGCTTGCGGCAAAATAAATTAACGGAGGCATAACAATGATACAAGAACTCTGAAGCAATATAGATCATCGAGGCTTAATTGACTTTTTGTTCAGTCATATGCATGCGTGAGCATGTGCCAAGTCGATATAAATGAATTATTCAGAGGAGGATACCACAATGCCATACTTACTTATGAATAAAACAATGCAAGCAAACATCCATGACATGCTACTCATATTAATAGATTGGAGCTAAACATGAGAGATCATAAACTACTAGACTTTCTCAAATAACATATACCTCACATGAACCAACTAAGCATGCTCACATGGATGAGTATATGTACAAAAATGAAAACAAATAGAGTTCATACCAGCCTCTCACCGCAATCTAATTGTCGTAGATCGTCATTATTGCCTTTCACTTGTGTACCTTGGACAATATGAAATGAAAACCACGCTCCAGCCACCGAAGACCATTGAACTCAAGATGAACTTTACAAACCAAAGAAGAACAGCAAATATTTTTGGTGTTTTCGAATTTGAGAACAAGAACAAAAGGAAACAAGCAAACAAAGCAAAATCTTTTTGGGTTTTCTTATAGCAAACCGGCAATAGCAAATAAAGCGAAACAAATGCAAGAAACCAAGTTAAACAAATGGTGAAGAGAAACAACAGAAATATTTTTGGTCTTTTTGTGTTTTAGGAAAGAAACAAAGCAAGAACAAGAAATAGCAAACTAGAAGAAACACAGAAAAGCGAGATGGCAGAAATCTGCCAAAACCTGACAGCAGTACAGAAATCGATTTTTACAAAAATCTTACGTTGCTCGGCTCGAAAAGTGTTCAACTAATTAAAGTTAGATAACAACCTGGGGAACCTGCACAAAAATTGGCAGCTCAAAATAACGTTCTGGCTGTGCACACGAATTTTTCTAGTAACAGCCCAGAATCTGTTTTCAGGCAGCACTTCCCCAAATATCATCTCCCTCTCATTAGAAAACCACTCAAAGAGACTAAACAAATATGTACAAGTATCCAGCAACCATAATATGCAAGGAATGAGTGATGCCGGTATACCTCCCCCCAAGCTTAGGCTTTTGGCCTAAGTGGAGTTCAACCCCAACGAGGGTCGCTGTTCCTCGCCGGTGGATAATTCATGGCGTAGTCATAGTAAAGTTCCTGTGCAGAAGAAAAGCGTGGAGGCTCCACATGTCCAACATGTTGATGCGAGGAACTTGCTGCATCGGATGATGAGTCGAGGTGCTCCTCGACCTCCGTGTCGTCTCTTGCATGATGGCCTCCTCCCTCTATGTGTGCATCCAGTGCACCTTCCGTGACCGACCAATCTTCCCTGGAATCAAGGTTAGACAGAACAGGCGCAGGCAATCTTACTAGTTTCTCAGTTTTCTAAGTTATTCTCCAGACTTTTTTATAAAATGTCATCTTGTAAAACAGGTTTCCCAAGTTGGAGGAATCAGAAACAAATTCATGTTTAATCATAGAGGCTATGTCAAGTTTTTCTATGGAGAATGGAATATCAAAATGATGAGGTTCTACATTATGAAAAGCTAGTAAACGAGAGGCGATGAGACCTCCACAAATTCCACCTTTCTCACGGTTAGTAGCGAGTCTATAAGCTATCAATGCCCCCAAATTATAAGTCCTACTACTTTGCAGTGCCGCAGCTAGAAAAGCTAAATCCGGGATAGAAAGTTTACCACCAATCTTTCTAGCAAGAACGCATTTAGTAATGAAATAGGCAAAGTAGCGGATAGCCGGGAGCTGAATGCTAGTGATTTTACCACTATCCTCTGAGAAACTCCTTCCATAGCAAATCATCTTGAAGAGGCTTAAGAGTTCTTGCGGCGATCCCCTTATCTTCTCGCATGATCCCCATTGCGGTACTCTAATTGCTGCACAAAAATCACTGAATGGCAAGTTGACAGCTTTATTGTAAATTTTATACTGAACCGTGGGGTTAGATCGCGACCAATTGAACTTAAAGTCCTGCACAAAAGACATAGTTAATTTTGCATATTGTCTTGGCTCTCCTTCAACAAAATCACTCAGCCCTGCTCGAGAAATTAGACTCCGAACATCCTCCAATATTCCCGCGCGTCTCATGAAATCCGCGCACGGGTAGTAAGAGGGGTATACTCCCTCTTCACGATTCACTCTCATAACTTGTTGGACCTCCAATTCTTGTTGGTTAAGTTGATATCTACTCCACTCCATTTTCTGAAATTTCCAACAAACAATATAAAATTTGATTTGGTGACATATAATCAAGGGAAACTACTATAGGAACTTGCTAGAGTACTAAACATGCATCAAAACTAATTTCTACCACTTAGAACAAGCATGCAAGCTCACTAAACATGTTACCTACTGCAGCAAAATATTCAAGATATACTCAACCAAACAAAATTCTACTTGGATAGGCGGAGGAGTCACATACCGGAGAGCAAATGTGCCAAATTTCAGACAGAAATCTGGGCTGAACAAAGAGATCGAAAAATCCTGAGCTCTTGAGCAAAAACGCGAGTGAGAGAAAACTGGTTCGAGTTTTTTCGGGAGAGAGAAGATGCTGGGAGAAAGAGATGAGATAGTGGGGCAAGGAGGGGCCCACACCACAGGGTGGCGCGCCCCCCTCCTTGGCCGCGCCGGCCTGTGGTGTGGCACCCTAGGGTGCCCCACAGGTCATCCTCTGGTGCTCCCAGGTGCCTCGTCGAAAAATAGGACCAACGGTATAATTTTTGTGAATTTTTGAAAACTTTGAAAAATGCACATTTCTGGGTATTAAGTTTATTATTACTGGCCAAGAAATTTTTTGAAATCTCTAAATAACTAAGGAACTTTGCAAATTAAAAGTGCTACAGCAACTAGAGCAAGTGGAGGAAGAAAAAGATGTTGTTTACCTCCTCTATGCATATAAAAAGTATTTGTTAACAAGGTTGATCAAGTCTTGCCACCAAATAAATTTTACATAGCATAAGAAGACATAAACCTCAAATCAATCATGTTACCTTGAATTGTATTGATATGGATCCAATCACAAGAGTTTGATATTCTTCTTTAGGCTCATATATAGTACAATCAATAGTTCCAACTTTGATAGTTCTCACATTAGAAATAGTATTGACTCCACATACTTTATCAATCTTCTTGGGGAAATAGACGGTATGCTCTTTATCATCAACATTGAAAGTAACCTTTCCTTTATTGCAATCAATAACAGCCCCTGCGGTGTTAAGAAAAGGTCTCCCAAGAATAATAGATATATTATCATCTTCAGGCATTTCCAACACAACAAAATCAGTTAATATCAAGCAGTTATTAGTAACTTGAACAGGAACATCCTCACATATACCAACAGGAATAGCGGTGGATTTATCAGCCATTTGCAAAGATATATCAGTAGGTATCAACTTATCTAAGTAAAGTCTCTTGTAAAGAGAAAAAGGCATAACACTAACACCCGCTCCCAAATCACATAGAGCAGTTTTAACATAGTTATTCTTAATAGAACAAGGAATAGTAGGTATACCTGGGTCGCCCAACTTCTTTGGAACTTTGCCACTGAAAGAGTAATTAGCAAGCATAGTGGAAATTTCCTCATTGGGGATTTTCCTTTTGTTAGTAACAATATCTTTCATATACTTTGAATAAGGAGGCAATTTAATAGCATCAATCAAAGGGATTTGCAAGAATAAAGGTTTCATCCAATCGCAAAATTTATTATAGTGTTCTTCTTCCTTTGATTTTAGTTTCTTAACAGGAAAAGGCATTTGCTTTTGAACCCAAGGTTCTCTTTCATTACCATGTTTCTCAGCAATAAAATCTTCTTTAGTGTACTTTTTATTTTTAGCATGCTTTTCAGGTTCTTCTTCAACATCTTCTTTATCAGAAGCATTATTCTTATCATTATCTTTATCATGTTCATTACCACTTTCAGTTTCAGCATCAGAAATAGAAATGCTATTAGGATCATTAACAGGTTCAGAGGATTCCACAACATTCTTATGTTTCTTCTTCTTTTTCTTAGATGGAGCACTAGTTTTAGTTCGTTGAGAATCTTGTTCAACTCTTTTGGGATGTCCCTCAGGATATAAAGGATCCTGAGTAGAAACACCACCTCTAGTTGTTACTTCATAAGCATGTTTTTCTTTAGAATTATTTCCCAACAAGTCATTTTGCACTTTAGTGAGTTGATCAATTTGAGTTTGAACCATATGAAAATGTTTAACAAGCATCTTAACATCATTGGAGGTTCTCTCTACAATATCATGCAATTCACTAATAGCTCGAGAATTTTCCATTAAATGATTCTCTACTCTCATATTAAAATTTTCTTGCTTAACAATATAATTATCAAACTCATCTAAGCATTGTGCAGGAGGTTTCGAATACGGAATATCTTCCCTAGTAAAGCGTTGAAGGGAGTTTACCTCAATCATGGATGAAGGGGGAATTATCTCACATATATCTTCTATGGGAGGAAGATTCTTCACATCTTCAGATTTAATACCTTTCTCCTTGAGAGACTTCTTGGCTTCCCTCATATCCTCATCATTTAATTTAATCATACCCCTCTTCTTCAATATTGGCGTTGGAGTTGGTTCAGGCGTAGTCCAATCATCATGATTCCGGCCTATTTTAGCCAATAATTCTTGACGTCGTCGGAGTTCTTTTCCTGAAAACACAACCAGCACAACTATCCAGGTATGCCCTAGACTCAATGGTTAGTCCACTATAAAATATATCAAGTAAATCATGCTTTTCCAAATCATGATCAGGCCGAGCTCTAATAAGAGAGCAAAATCTTGCCCAAGCCTCAGGCAATTTCTCTCCATCTCCCTGCTCAAAATTATAGATTCTCTGCAAAGCAATATGTTGAGCACTAGCAGGAAAGTATTTACGGAAGAAAACATCAAGCAATTCTTTTGGACTTTTAATGGAATTAGGTGGCAAACTATTATACCAAGTTTTAGCATCATCCTTTAATGAGAATGGAAAGATTTTAGCAACAAAGTAAGTACACTTCTTAACATCATCAGAAAACAAGCCACTCAGAGTAGATAGCTCAATCATGTGTTCAACATCACTTTCTTTTTCAGTACCACAAAAGGGTGTTTTCTCAACAATAGCTATATGAGATAAATCAAGAGAAAAATCATAATCTTTATCCTTAATGTTTATAGGAGATGTGGCAAACTTAGGATCAGGAGACAGTTTATATCTAACAGCATGTTCTGCAAGCAACTTTTTAATTTTTCTTGCATCAGTAGTAGCATTGCATTTTTCAATAAAATCATCATTAAGCTCCACATAATCTTCATCAGGATCATCACTAGAATAATCAAGTTCAGGTGAATTAACAGGTGTAGTAGCATTAGGAGTTTCAGTATTTTCAATTTGTCTAGACCTAGCAATCGTAGCATCTAGAAAAGATCCCAATGAGCCACTATCATCAAGCACAGCAGAAATATTATCAATACTATGAGAGTTTTCAGATTCAGCAGAAGTACCCGCATGTGAAGCATGTGGCGGTGAAACAAGTTTATCAATCACAGATGGTGAATCAAGAGCAGCAGAGGTACTCAGAGTTGTACCTTTTCTTGTAGTGGATGGTAATATGGCAACCTTAGTATCGCGAGGTTTACCCATGATGGAGAATTTGCAGCGAACAATATCAATCCAAGTGAACTTCCAAATAAAGCTATGCTCCCCGGCAACGGCGCCAGAAAATAGTCTTGATGACCCACAAGTATAGGGGATCGCAACAGTCTTCGAGGGAAGTAAAACCCAATTTATTGATTCGACACAAGGGGAGACAAAGAACACTTGGAAGCCTTAACAGCGGAGTTGTCAATTCAGCTGCACCTGGAAACAGACTTGCTCGCAAGAGTTTATCAGTAGTAACAGTTTTATAGCGATGTGATGAGTGAAATAATAGCAACAGAGTAACAAAGACAGCGGTAGTGATTTTAGTAAACAGCAGGATTAAAATACGTAGGCACGGGGACGGATGAACGGGCGTTGCATGGATGAGAGCAACTAATGTAACAATCATAGCAGGGCATTTGCAGATAATAATAAAACGGTGTCCAAGTACAAAGCAATCAATAGGCATGTGTTCCAATTATAGTCGTACGTGCTCGCAATGAGAAACTTGCACGACATCTTTTGTCCTACCAGCCGGTGGCAGCCGGGCCTCTAGGGAATCTACTGGATATTAAGGTACTCCTTTTAATAGAGTACCGGAGCAAAGCATTAACACTCCGTGAACACATGTGATCCTCACATCACTACCATCCCCTCCGGTTGTCCCAATTCTTGTCACTTCGGGGCCATTGGTTCCGGACAGCGATATGTGTATACAACTTATAGGTAAGACCATAAACAATGAATATCTTGATGAAACAATAACATGTTCAGATCTGAGATCATGGCACTCGGGCCCTAGTGACAAGCATTAAGCATAACAAGTTGCAACAATATCATCAAAGTACCAATTACGGACACTAGGCACTATGCCCTAACAATCTTATGCTATTACATGACCAATCTCATCCAATCCCTACCATCCCCTTCGGCCTACAGCGGGGGAATTACTCACACATGGATGGGGGAAACATGGCTGGTTGATGTAGAGGCGTTGGCGGTGATGGCGGCGATGATCTCCTCCAATTCCCCGTCCCGGCGGAGTGCCAGAACGGAGACTTCTGGCTCCCGCGACGGAGTTTCGCGATGTGGCGGCGTTCTGGAGGGTTTCTGGCGACTTCGACTTCTCTCTGTGCGTTTTTAGGTCGAGGCCGATAAATAGTCCGAAGGAGGGCGTCGGACGCCGACCGAGGGGGCCACACCATAGGGCCGCGCGGGCCCCCCTAGGCCGCGCCGCCTTATGGTGTGGGGCCCTCGGGCCTCCACCTTATTTGTCCTTCTGGCTCCGTCAGTATTCTGGGAAAATAGGGCCTTCTGCATAAATTCCGAGGATTTTCCCAAAAGTTGGATTTCTGCACAAAAACGAGACACCAGAACAGTTCTGCTGAAAACAGCGTTAGTCCGTGTTAGTTGTATCCAAAATACACAAATTAGAGGCAAAATAATAGCAAAAGTGTTCGGGAAAGTAGATACGTTTTGGACGTATCATGGGGTCGTCTATTTTTCAGGAAAAGATATATATTTGCCGCTCTGTGGGGCTACCGCAGCCAATGACCAGTGGAGTCGTCTATTTATTTATAGAAAATCATATATTGCCGCTCTGTGGGGCCTCCGCAGCCAATGACCGCTGAGGTTGTCTATTTATTTAGAGAATATAATATAGAGCCGCTCTATGGGGCCGCCTCAGCCCATGGCAGGTGACTATTTTCGTAGCTTAATCTAAAGTGACTCTTATGCTAAACATTGTGCATAATATATAGAAAATAGCTAGATCTCTAAATATATAGAAAATAGCTAGTAGATCTCTAAATCGATGCATATGAAGCTACATATATATTCTTGGTCATAATCCCCTTATCTAAAGGGGATGGATGCATGGCTTCACGTCGTTGTCACTTTCATCGTCAGTATCTTCGTCGTCTGAGTAGTAGTACTTCCTGCACATTGTTTCGTCGAACACCTTCACTGTGAGCACATCATCGCCTTCATATTTGAAGTGTACGTAGCAGCCGAAATCCACACCGTGCGCGATGGCGAAATTCTCCCAGCCCTTGTCGAGATACATCCGGCCTTGTCCGTCAAATAGGACCTCCACGGTCCAGAGACGAGGACCGTAGTCAGCTGCTCGCAGATACACCTTAGCTAGCTCCTGGCCGTCAAGATAGTCCGCAATTTTTTTTGGGAGTTCCTGCAAAGAGATCGAGCGCCGATCGTTTGAAATTAAAGGTTTTTTAGAACATGCCCATAATTAATCACATGCATCATATATGTGGGAACGCGTACGTACCTTCTTGACCAAAGGGTCTTCATAGACGATGATGAAGAACTCCTCTATGATCAATGGCAGTGTTGACGGTGGTGGTGGCAATGATGATGATCCACTTCCCCTTCCCCTTCCCCTTCCGGTCCGCGTCCGAGACGTGGAAGCCATGGCAATGGATCAAGTGTATGTGAAAGAAGAAGAGAGAGGCAGAACCTATTGACACAAGGGATGGCCGTGTGGGTGTTTATAAGGGAGAGATGACCGTTGTAGGGGTTTACACAATAAAATAAGGAGGAGGTGAACGTTGGTGGGGGTTTACACAATAAATTAAGGAGGAGATGACCGTTGTGGGGGTTTACACAATAAATTAAGGAGGAGACGACCGTTGTGGGGGTATATATCTCAACAAAAGTAATATAGTTTATCATTTTACCGTGAAAAAGTAATGCCTAAAAGAAATGGTAATTCGTGATAGTTTATCATTTACCGTAATGGCTACAACAAATCGTTGATGGTTTATCATTTTTTGCGTGAAAAGTAATGGCTACAAGAAATGGGTGATGGTGTATCATTTTTTGCATGAAAAGTAATGGCTACAAGAAATGGGTGATGGTGTATCATTTTTTGCGTCAAAAGTAATGGCTACAATAAAATCGGTGATGATTTATCGTTTTTTGCGTGAAAAGTAATGGCTACAAGAAATGGGTGATGGTGTATCATTTTTTGCGTGAAAAGTAATGGCTACAACAAAATCGGTGATGGTTTATCGTTTTTTGCGTGAAAAGTAATGGCTACAAGAAATGGGTGATGGTGTATCATTTTTTACGTCAAAAGTAATGGCTACAACGAAATCGGTGATGATTTATCGTTTTTTGCGTGAAAAGTAATGGGTACAAGAAATGGGTGATGGTGTATCATTTTTTGCGTGAAAAGTAATGGCTACAACAAAATGGTGATGGTTTATCATTTTTTTGCGTGAAAAGTAATGGCTACAACAAAATCGGTGATGATTTATCATTTTTTTGCGTGAAAAGTAATGGCTACAACAAAATCGGTGATGGTTTATCATTTTTTTGCGTGAAAAGTAATGGCTACAACAAAATCGGTGATGGTTTATCATTTTTTGCGTGAAAAGTAATGCCTAAAAAGAGTTTATAATTTAGCTCGTGAAAAATAATGCAGAAAACCAAACTTTGCGTGAAGCTAACCGACGACAGAGAGAGAGAGGGTGGTGGCCCCGACCAGAGAGAGAGATAGGGGTTATCCTGCCCGTTGGATCATACGATCAACGGTCGGCGGGCACGATCCGCGTGACATGGGTTAGACCAATCAGGGCTATGTTGGGCGTCTGTGAGAGTTTGTGAAGGGAGAGGGCAAAACTGAGTAGTATCAAGAAACCAAGGGCAAGTGAGTAGTAAACAGACTAAGGGATTCAAATATGAGATTTAAAAAATGAAAAATGCGTGTTTTGTACAATGAAACCCATCTTGGCCTACCTCAAACTATTTGCAATACAAATCTACATGAGTGTGAAAATTATGGCCTCATTCAGACAAAGTATGTTTTGGGGAAAGCTGTTTTGGGTAGGGCTTATTATGGAAAACCATGCACCTTCATAACTACTAGATGATTTGAGAAGTGGAAATTTGTGGTGAAACTTGATTTATCTATGATTTATCTATGATTTGAGAAGTGGCAATTTGTGGTAAAGACTCAATGAGTAAGTGCCACTCTTTTTCGGAATTTTTTGCACATTAAATAACTCATTTAACTAGTTAATCCCATTTATTGACTCTCTGTTGACCAGCCACTTGAGGGTAAAACTGAGTATATTGCACTAGCCAGTATTAGCACTCAAGGCGAAAACTGAGCACACAAAAAATGCTAGTATATGACTCGAGGGTATACCTGAGTATATCTAAATTTCCAGGGTTAGACCCGAGGACGCGTGTTGCGGTGCAGAAGTGGAAGACGTGCCATTGTTGATGCGTGTCGCGGTGCAGACGTGCAAATAGTGGACGCGTAGGACGTGGATCGCATTTAGGACGCGTAAGCCCCTCCCTCCCTCCCTCTGCACACAGTCGTCTCATTCTCGCTCACGCACAAAACCACCCCTCTCACGTCCCATCAACTTCTCCAAATCGAAAAAACCCCAACCTCCGTACGCACGCTGCCCTGCCGGCGATGTAGAAGAAGAATGCGCCGGCGGTCGTCGCCTCCGAGCCCGTCGCCGCCGAGCCCGTCGCCTCCGAGCCCGTCGCCGCCGAGCGTGTCGCCGCCGAGCGCGTCGCCTCCGAGGGCGGCGCATCCAAGCGCGGCGCCTCCGTGAACTGGGCCTCTCTCTCGGTTGATGGACCACTTCACAAGATCGGCGAATGCTTACTAGCGAACGAGGAGTACGCCGACACCTACTCTGCTATGAGGCAAGTCTGTAGAAATTGGCGCTCAGGTTTGCCTGAGCCCGACGTGCACCTGGACGAATGGATCATGCTACACCACGCCCTTCCACGCATCGCTGAGTTCACCTTCCTCCAACTCGGCACATCACGCTACGTCACCATAGATCTATCGGAAGTTCATACAAGGTTCAAATTCCTCCATATCTACCCTTTTATTTTCAATCTTAAACATCTTAGTGCTGAATGTTATCTTCATCAATATATTTTAGATACTACTTCGTCGGCTTTTGCCGTGGCGTCATCGTGCTTGCCCAGAAGAACCCGCCGCACAAGATACGGCTTCTGAACCCACTCACAAAGAAATCGAACACTATGTTTGAGGCGCAGATGCCATCTGTTTTTCTGAAATCAGTCGCTGTTATCAAATCCCCGACTATGGTCTTCGTTGCCGCACATTACCAGCCGGAAATTGGTTGGGTCGATGAGAGCACTCCAACTAAGGATATAAATGAAGATTGGGGAGTAGGAAGATTTTCGATCAAGAACCATTGTCTGCGTTGCATTACCCCGTTCAATGGTGAACTGTATGCAGTAGCTGCGGACAATTTTGAGATCGGAAGAATAGTGTGCACCAATGTACAGTTGCAGCAGCGCGCGAGCACTGTCAAGATGGAGACACTAATTTCATTTCCAGAACTTGGACGTCAGAAGTTCTACCTTGTGAAGTCGGATGGTGATCTGCTGCTTGTGTTGTTGGTCAGCGAGGCTTTGGTGGGCAAACCATTGGTGTACCATGTGGACACTCAGAGCCGCTCTCTCCATCCGGTCAGTAACATTGGCAGTAATGCCTTCTTCGTGAATTATGTCCGGTGTATCTCCGTCGACACCAGAGTGTACCCGACACTTCGACCTGGCAGCATCTACTACACGGATTTGGGTTATATCAGAGAGTACTCTCATGATACAAAGGCCTGGGATGAGTGGCCACTACGTGTGGATAGAATAGGACTCTACGGTATGAGAAATGAACACAGGCCATACCGTTTGGAGGATGTATTGGCCTCACACTGCAGACGGAAGGAGTTCAATGCATATTTCCTTGGGGTAATGCACGACTGGGGGGAAGAAGAAATATATGAGGAGGAATGAAGAACAAATTCATTCATCCTGGGGTATCCTAATCTTCTTGTTGTCCATACATTGCGTGCGTCTTGTATATTTTTCAGCTTAGTTTGTCGTGAACATTAACAACGTTATTGGCTGCTTTTGGCTGCTGTATGCAGTTTATGTATTATACTTAGTTTTCTGATTATGCTGTTGAGAATTTATCATATACTAGCTTCTAGATTTGCTGCCATATTGGGCAAAAAATGAGGGCCAAAAGGCATAAATAACCCCAGAGATTTGCTACTAGATTTGCTGCCATATTGAAGAAAGACAGAAATAGAAGCTTCTCTAGATTTGATACTAATTTGGTGAAAAAGACAGAGAGAGAAAGAGGGGAAAAGGTGCTCTTAAAAATGCCAATTTGGGCCGAGAGAGACAAAACCCAGCTCCTGCTCACGTGCAACCAAACGCTTCTCGTCCTGTCCCACGCGGTCCCTTTCTACCAGCCCCACGCGACGCGGCCCCACACGACGCAGCCCCACACGACGCGGCCCCACAGACGACGCGGCGCAACACGTCAGCACAGAACGTCCAAATAAACGGATTCCTTCCGTCTGAGCTCCTTCTGCGGGTTTCAGACATAGGCTTGGGGAAAACTGAGGAAAAACTAAGGGGCTGGGAAAAACTGAGTACAACTAACGACCCGAGGGCACGAAAATAGAAATCCCTATACTTATTGTGCAGTAATTGTTGCCACATCCCTTCCTCGTGTAACAATTTAAAGAGCCATTGTGATGACCCAGCGTACCACTGCATGGTGTAGTACACAAGTCGTTGACATAACACAAGTGAAACACCGTTCCACTCATATTACATCTCTCAGAGTGGTACAACAGAAACATATGCGAGTCCAAGGTATGTCTATAGAAGTACACACGAACTGTTTTCATAAGATCCACACCGCCTCCTACTTTACAGTGAGGTAAAACTTCAAATAAAACTCCAGAAGAACGACTCGTAATCTATCTTATTGCTAACTCAAGTTTAAGAGCTACTTGGCTTGCTATAGAAATCTAGCTACTGAGGTGCTATGATTTGGGAAAGGTTCCCTTCTATTACTAGTCTAGGTTTCCATAATAACTGATGCAGGAGTTGACTCCATTGACTTCTTTGATTGGATTCTTCATCTTGTTGCAGTTGACTCCTTTGTCTTCGAGTTCCACGGTAGTTTCTCCTTCGGTGCATTGCTCTAAGAAGGGGGTTCAAACGAGATAGAATGAGTACGAGCGTACTCAGCAAGTTCATATTAGGAAATATGTGTATCATGCACTAGCTACAGCCATAGACCAGAAAGTCATAGGCCAATGCAAGTTTTTGTAAACATTTCTTCAAAAGGTTTATTTTATTCTGAAAACTATGCCCGTCAGTCTTCACAGGTTGACTAGAACTTCGTGGAGTTCCTTTCCTGCCGCGTTCGCAGTTCCCTTCCCGGAACAGGGAGTACAGTCACAATTCAGTATCCTCTGCAGAGGTGCGTTACTTTTCCCATAAGAGAACTTATCCTTGATACCAACCGGGTGATCGTTCCCGTCCACACTTCCTTGGTGTGGGGCCAGGTGTAAGGTCCAAGCCAATCACTGCCTTCTCCGCGACCCTGCAAACCCACCCTTTTGTCCAACCGTACACCTCCAGTAGACTTCCCCCGATAATACGGCTTTACTCATGGTGTACTCCGGACAATCCCTCATAGATGGTAGAGATTAACATCACTAATGGATGGGGATTTAAAAGGATTTCCCAACCTATTGCGGCAGTGCCTCCAACACCCCACCGTCTCTACCAATCCGTTGGCGTGCAGAAGGGAAAAGATATTGACTTCCCCAGAGCCATTATAGATCTTATGGTCAACGCGATATGTACGGCGCTAGAATCACTGGACGGCATTGGTAATTAATCCTAGGGTGATATAACCCATGCAATGGAACCTCCACCATATCAACACATACCATGGTTACATTGCCCACCACATAGTCATATTCATAATTGGAAAATAATATTTTGCTTTTCAATGCATGAGTGATAAGTATAGTACTTTGCATATAGTTTGATAAAAATAATCAAATGACATGAGCAAGCGATGAACTTGCCTTTCTTGACTGCAAGATTATGCAGGCAAAAGCTTCGATACGTGATAACTCCAAATTCTGAAATACCATCATCGTCCGGTAAGGACAATGTTTAAAGAACTGGCAAAGATGCTATAATGCATAGTATGAGATGCAATCGTCCCGAGCGTAACCTAACCTCGATGATTTAGGATGTATGAGTTGTAAAGATTTCTTTAGGGTTTGTTGCACTTTTAGAATGGTTCTCAAACAAGGTTCTTATTAGGGTTTGATTATATTATCATCATAACCAAGTGATATAAGACATCATAACAATCATACACATAAAGAATAGTGGTGAAATAATATATAAAGAACAGTTGTCAATTTTAAGTTCTACAGAACATGGTTGATGATTACTTATACTATACTTCAAAAGAATAACTTTTGAAGAACATGTTAGTTAAGAAATAATGAGTATTTCAAAGAAGAACTATGGCTTCTATGGTTTGATTGACATTTGTACTTCAAAAGAATAACTTCTGAAGAACAGGTTAAATAAGAATATGAACTACTATACATAGGAGCTATGGCTTTCTAGGGTTTACTATTGGATTCATTTAGTTCACTAATAGGAATTAGTTGGGTTCTTAAATAGAATTGGTTCTATATACAACAAGTATGGGCAGGTTTATTACTATGGTTGATTATGATATCATATCAAAGGATGGTTATCCAGATGGTTATATAAATTAGCTACTAGGTTTACTATGGTTTCTTATTTGCTTCACTAAATAATCACTAATAGTTTCTAAGCTAAGTGACTTATCATTTCCTAAGTAGGGTTTAGTTGATTAGGAGCATGTAATGTGATTTGCTACACAATGTTGGTATTAGGGTTTATTATTATGGTGCTACTAAATTATGATGGTTGAGGTTGATCCTAATGGTATGGTATATAGGATTGATGATAAATGGTACTAATCCAATTAACAGGTTAGGGTTTATACCTAGGTGATACTAGTGAATCATATAGGTTTTAATTAAGAATAGAAACATGAAATGACAATCTCATGTGACTTGGTTTATGCTAATGGATCATAAGCATGCATTCATTGGTTGTTTATTAAGTTTCTACACCTAAAGGTGAAGTGGATATAATCATATGGGTTAAACCCCTTGGTTTTAGGGTTGCACTAATTTAGGATGATCACATGAAATAATGGAATCAAAGTCTTACTAAATTGGAACTAGGTTTCTAAACTATGGTATAACCCTAAAATGATAATTGGTAATAGAGTTGTGGTTACTAATTACTTTGAATCAAAATTAATAATGGTTTAACATTTTATTAATTTTTCCAGAAGAATTAATAATTAGGGTAACTCCTATTTTGGTTTAATTAAGAATCATGGTTTAATAATTGTTGTTAGTAAAATAATTAACTAGTTAACTAAAGATGTTTAAGTAAATAAGTTTTGGATTTACCAAAATAATATTGGCTTATAAGATTTTCTTGAGTTATTACTTATTTAAAGAAAATGGAAAATAGTAATTTGCAATTAGGGTTTATGAATTACCACTAATAATTAAGTTAATGCAAATATGGTAAATAAAATTAATCCTAACATTTTACTTAGTTACTGAATAGTTAAAATTTAAGTTTGAAACTTCACTAATTATTGAATTCAAATTGTATTTTAAATAATTGAAATGATATAATTAATAAGGTTAAAAATAAGTGAAATTTTATTTTGATACACATTTTTGTTTTATATTTTATTTGAATAGAGTTTATTTTTGTGAGCATTTTGATATATTATTTATATTTTTCTGAGTTGAAATGAATTTAATCTATTTCTGTAAAGTTTCAGCTATTTTCTGGAATTTGAAATAAACTAAAAAGGCTAAACATACCCGTTCGGTTCTAACCTGCAGAGACTGACTGGTGGGCCTGTTGACTGGGTCAGTTGCCACGCGGGCAACGACCAGTCAACACGCACCAGGGACCCCACCGGCCACGTCGACTACGCCGGAGACGCGCCGGTGAGCGACGGCGACGACGCTCCGGCCATCCCGCGGGTGCGCGAAGTATACCAAACGATTCGCACCGATGTACTGAGCATGCTAGAGGTGGCGCCGCTACGAAACGGTCACCGGAATAAGCTCCGGCGAGCACTACCGCGGCGGTGAACTCCGGCGAACTCTCAATCGCGAGCCACAGATGCTTCTAGGATACGAAAGTAGGCTCTAAAGATGCGCAAGCTCACCCTGAGTAAGATGGTATGCTCAGCTCCGGCGATGGTCGACGGAGACGACGGCGATTGGCGATCTCCCGGCGAACCCGACGGAAAGGGAACGATCAAATTCGTCTGACTCCGAGCTCCCCTTGACGATTGCTTGCACCCAGAGGCTCTTCTCGACGATGCGCTTCCAACGAACCACTGCACGGAGCTTGGGGTGGTCTCCTTCGTCGAACTCGTCCACGACTCCGGCGAGATGCTGTGGAAGAGATCGGGAGATAGAGAGCGAATGGGAGGGTTTGGAGTGGTGGAGATGAACAAGGGAAGCGGGACGATCCTTCTAGTGGCTTTATAGGGCTTGAGCTGGTCGGAAACGACGACGAGCGTCGGCGACGGGCGACCAGGATACGGAGACAAGGTGAGTTAGGGTTCCAGTGCACGAATCGTGATGATTTTGGATGACACGGACGCGAACTTGACAGGGCATGGTTCTGGAAGACTTGGCGACGTCCGGCGGCGTCCTTATCCTCGTCGAGGATGTGGCCGAGCTCCTCCTCTGCGCTGTCGTCTCCGGAGAAGAAGACGACGACGCCCTCCTTCTTTCTTTAACGCGAAGCGTTACAGCGGGTTGGACTGGCTTCCTACGTGGGCTGGGCTGGCGACATGGGTTGCTGCTGGGCTTCGCGTGAGCTGCGGTGCTGGGCTGCAACGAAGGGTAAGCCTGGTAAGCCCCTCTCTCTCTCTCTTATTCTTTTTCTATTTTTTTCTGTTTTTATTTTCTGTTTTGATATTTCTATTTGGATTCAAATTTGAATTCAGTTGCTTTTTGCAGGTTCTAAATTATTTGAGTATCAAGATAACTTAATACTATTATTTACTGCCTGGTGTTACTTTTTAAATACATATTCATTTTATTATTAGGTTGATATTGTGTGGGGTTTTAATTGAAATAGAAATGGGTTTTTATATCCATCTCAATTCCTTGTTAATTTAGGAACCAGATTCATTTCAATGGTTTGAAATTTGATAACAAGTGAATGGTGAAAATATTATTAGGTTTAACTAATGTGCTTAACAACATTGATTGTTCATATCTATTTTAATTTTGACTAGAGTTTAAAGTAAATGGTGTTGAGAATAGGATTGGTTCATGATTTCATGTGGAGAATTACTTCTAAGGGTTTATGAAGATGGTGGGATCAACTCTATATTCTCTACTCTTGCTTAGCAACTACTACTTGAATTATTTAAAATAGATCCTAAGCTCATTATGGTTAACTAAATTACTTATCTGAATACTATTTCATTTGGTTCACTAAACCAGGTATTTGGATAGCAAAGTAAAATAGGGTATTGGTTTCATTCTACTCACCAAATGCATTTAGTCCATAAGCATATGTGGCTTGGTTTATACTTGTGATCCATGATACACAAGTTAGGAAACAATATTTTATGTGGATTGGATCCTGTGTGAAAAGGTGTTGGTTTTGCATATTCTTCATTAAATTGTAATTTAAGTAGGCATGAGGCATGGCAAGGTTCTTCTTATAATCCAAAGTGATACTTGGATTGGGATTCAAATTGGGTTTAGGGTTTTGTAGTGATCACACAAATGATACACAACTAGGATTAGGTATGAGCATAAGCTTGGTTATGTTTAATTGGCTAAGGTTATCCTCCTCACTTAGGTAGAACTATTGTATCAAGGCAATGCTAGGTTAGTCTCAAGTGTTTGGATAAGCAAGGTTTAAATACCATATCAATACTACACAAGGCATGAGTATTGGTCTGGATTAACTACTATTGATATATTTATCATTTCATGTGATAGATTAGATCTATGGATCACATATATATGTTTAACTTATCATCTTAATTTATAAAGTAAAATCATGCATTAGACATGATCCACTTATTCCTCACTAGTCTCTCTTCTTTAATACTTCTCTCAACACACTCACTTAGATTTCTTAGGGTTTATGATCATCACCCAATTTGTAATGATCAAAGTATTGGCCTCATAATAATTCATTAGTAAATCATGGTTCTCTCTCCAAGATCAAGTATAAGTCCATATACTTGAGTATACCTCTTTAGGTTGAGCTCTTCTGAATAGGTAGGGTTCCTCTAGGGTTTATGATCATTACCAAGGTGTAATGATCACAACACTTGCCTCTCTATAATTACTAGAAGAATAGGTTCTTACTTACTATCAAGTTTTAGCTAGGTCAAATAGGGTTTAATACTTTACTTATACTTATTATAACATTGGTTAGTATCAACAATTACCTCCCTTGGACAAGGTTTAAATATCTAGCTAGGTTCTATTCAATGGATAGAATAAGCATATGAATGATTCTCTACTTTCTCTAAGTTTAATGGTAGGAGTTGGGAAATAAGATTGGAATGGTCAAGGTTAATGAAGAATGAATATGAATGTCCTTGACATGGTTCAAGTATTGTAGTGGAAAAGATATACCATGTGACTCATGGTAGGAACATTTATTTAGTAGAAGACATGGATAAGATAAGTAAAGAATAGTTTCTTAATTAATTGTGTTCTTTGATTTAGGATTGAATAATTATTCATGTGTTGTTGTAAGGAATGGCATGTTGAGATCTTTTATAAGATCTTGTAATTGAACCTTACTTAAGGTGTTGCTTGTTGTAATTCTACTACTATTTGATCTAGCCCATAGATCAAATCATCTCTACCCAAAACAAGGTTTTAGCAAAGATCACAGTGAAGTTTATAGCGCTTGACTTGATGATCTACTTCAGTTCCAGCAAGTCAAGTGAAACTTCAGTTACTGTGGTAAGTTTTATTTGAAAGCGCGAAAATCCCCCGGATTTTCTATGCATGAATGCAATGCACACTTTGGTGTTCTCTCATTTTATTGCCTCTAAACCTGGGATATTACAGCCATTTACTTAAATGACACAGGTTTTTCAACTCAAGTACCTCGATTCCCAAACCCCCCTGATCCTTAGGCCTACAAACTATATTCCATCGAGATAATCTGTATTTCTTCTTATCATTCTCCTCTTGCTAGAAAAAGCGGGAACGATAATAATCGAGTCTCTTGCGCACTCCTTTAGGGATTTCTAGGAAAGATAACATAAACATAGGTAGGCTCGTAAGAACAGAATTTACAAGCACCAAACGATCCCCATAGGACAACATTTTTCCTTTCCAGCATCCTAATTTTGAGGCAAAACGGTTCTCCATTGGATTCCACTCAGAATTACGAAGGCGCCCGGTAATCCACACCATACCATCCACAATTCCACACCATGCCGAGTTGCTCTACTGTACAAAGCAAGCAGGGCACATGTCCTTAGGCTCAAATCAGCACAACGTGACCTGAATGGATAGTTAGGAGTCACCGCTGTTTGCAGGACGGGATCCATCAGGCCACCCACCCGCTAGGCTAGGAACAAGCAAGTGATTGCCGAATCCAGCGAAACCCTGCTCTAATAAGAAACAAAGATGGTGCAGCTCGTCAGAGAGAGGCGGAGGAGGCGGCGGAGGGCAGCGGATGTTGGGGGCGCTGGAGGAGTCGATGCTGCTGGTGCCGCTGCCGGCGCTGGGGCTTGTGCGGGGCTTGGGTCACGTGGAGGGCTTAAGGCGGGCGAGGACGGAGGTGGAGGAGGAGAAGTTTGTGAGGTCGCCGAGGGGCACCCGTCGCTGCCGCAACAGCATCCTCTCGCTTCCAGCTCCGGCGACAGTGGCCATCTCTCTCTGGCCGAGGAAGGACGAGCGATCCATGTGGGCTTCAAATCGGGTGGGGAGAAAATGCCACTACAGCCCACTAGTTCGGCCCATATGTATTGCATGGCTTTTCCATGAGCAAGGAGGTCGCCATGTGTGGACATCTTTAGTCTCGGCTCGTAATACGAACTAGGACTAAAGGTCCTCCATCGCCCGCTCTAGACAGCGGCCATGTAAAGCGTCTTTAGTCCCAGTTTATAACGAAACCAGAACTAAAGAGGAGTATTTAGTCTCGATTATGCGGTTTTGGTTCGGCAACCGGGATTAGAGGCCATCCCAAACCAAAACTAAAGGCCCGTTTTCTACTAGTATGTAACATAGTAACGGCGCGTGGCCAGAGAAGGAGGTGGAGGTGGCGGCTGTGATCTGGATCGCCCAAGCCGCCCCTGTGGCGACGTGGAGTTATTTGGTAGTTTTCACATGAAGCTTGCTTAGTTTCGTTGCCGTACATGCATCTCCAGCTCTACTTTCCGTCAAATCCGTCAAGCGCACGCTTCCTTATTGGCAAGAGTGAGAGATAACAAAATAGGAAGGAGAGAAAAAACGGAACGAAGGAAGTTGATCAGGTACCGTGCCGTAAGCGCCCCGTTGCCCACGAATCATTATTCGTCGATATAAGGGCTATCCATAATCCATCAATCTCTAAGAAGGTGCACGCTAGCTAGAGATTGCAATATAGGATCCCCCCTCAGTCGACCGGTGTCGATGACCGGCGACGGCAGCACCGTGGAGCACTGCTTCCGCGACCTCCACGACGACCTCCTAGGCGCGATCTACCGCAGGTGCTTAACTACGTACGACCGCGCCCGTTTCGTGGCCGTCTGCAAGTCCTGGCGCGCCGCCGCGTCGTGGCAGCCCAAGCTGCCGGGTTTGCCGCTGCTGCTCAACTCGACGGGCAACGGCGCTCCCGACCGCAAGGCGCGGGCGTACAGCCCCGAGGACGGCAGGGTGCTGCATGCCCCGCTCCCTTGGTTCCCGTACGGCAAGCGGATCGTCGGATGCCACGACGGCGGCTGGGTTGCCGCCGTCGAAGGCTGGTGGATCGAGGTCGTCAACCTCTTCACCCTCGCTCGCGTCCTGCGGAAACGATACATTGATGACACGTTCATCCAAAAAATCATCTTCTCCAACGACCCGTCCTCCTCGGAAGGCTGCATCCTCGCCGTGCTGGACATTGTAAAGCGCGTAAAGCTCTATAGGATTGGCGGCCCAGGGCTAGGTGGGTGGACGTCAGAAGGATGTGGCTTGGAAGCCGCGAGCGTCCTCGAACCTATCGCAGACATTGCCTTTTCCAACGGTCACCTCTATTGCCTCACCTATCATGGCGACCTATTATACAAGCTCGCCGCCCGCCCAAACAAGGGCTATCCTCCGGTGGTGGTCATCTCGCTCGAGAAACTAATCATCCAAAGGCACGCCATGAACTTTGGTCCACGATACATATTCGAGCTTCGTGGCAAGCTCGCATCAGCCGTGGAGGTCACGCCGCCGGTAAGCAACGACCAGGCCGCTCGGTCTTTCAGGGTGTTTGAGCTCGCCACCAGTACTGAATCGTCCAAATACATGTGCTGGGCAGAGGTGACGAGCTTGGGCGACCACGCATTGTTCCTAGGGCCTCGATGCTGCAAGGCCGTGCATGTATCGGTGGCGGGCACGCGCGGGCGCGGCGACCTGCAAGGGAACTGTATCTACTACTCCAAGAACATCCATGGTGCCGTGTATTCCAAGTGCTTAGCTAGGTTAGACCTTGGTAGTTGTTTTGTCTATTGTTATGAAAGCGACCGAGCGGATGACTCGGATGAGAGGATCATGTCACGGGGATTTCATTACCACGAGAAGGAGGATGGTATCACTGGTAGAAATAGATGTACATGGATTTTGCCTCCAAACTTTTAGTTCCTCTACCAGTAATTCCAATCTGTTGTCTGGTCAAGGAAGTGTTATCACAAGCTCACAACTGCCAAAAGTGCTAGCAAAATTATGGACTGCCCAATTTTAAAACAAAGCTTGTATACATTTTGGGCAATTTCATTATGATTTGATGGTGTTATATATATGAGATAATGAGAACCAACGTGAGATTGGGTGGTTAGGAGGATGGTTGTACCCCCAGCCACCAGAGTTCAAACCACCATCTTCCGGAGGTGCTCATAGGGTAGGGTGTGCGTGTGTACGTTCATACGAGTGAGTGTATGCGTGTGTACGTGTGGACACCTGTACGTGTTTGTATTGTGTTTCTCAAAAAAAAAGATAATAATATTTTTCTTCTATTTTACAAGAAAAGTATTTATACGCTTACCGGAATGTATGCATATTACGAAACTTCACCTCACTATGCACTTATTCACTCCGCAATAGCAATATATGAGGAAACTCTGCTACTCTATCACACCATATGTATCAGCAATATGCATGTGCCAGCTATTTTCTGTTTTCATGTATACATATCCCACCTAAAGACTTTATATAATCTCACAAAAGCAGAAAGCCCCAAACATCTACGGTAGATCACTTCCTAATGAAAAAAACTGCTCAACCAACTGAAACGCATTGATTTCAGCAAAGTAGGCTCTCTGCTCCTCGCTGAAGTCCTGGCTTGATAGCGGCTCACCAGAGTCTTGTCCAAAGGATCTATGTACAGAATCTCTTCACTTACTACCCAAAACACAAACACAACAACCCATCAGAGTCAAGGAAAAAAATAGCGGGCTATTTGATTTAGCGGATGCCTCGTTCAAAAGCTATAGAAGCTATATCGACGCTATAGCGGAAGCTAAACTATTTAGCGATTTTCCCTAAAAAAAGCAATATATCTCATAGAAATAGATAATCACAACATAGATCATGGAAAATAATATTTGTCTTGGTCTCCAGGACTATTGAATTGCTTATAATCTCCTATGGACCTAAACTAGATACGCCAATTCTATCTATAATCCTTAATTCTAAAAAAGTGATACGGGACGGAATGTAATTGAGTAGGCATACTGCATCTGTTCCATATATAGAAATACAAAATAAAGAAGAATGAACAGACAAGCAAGCCTCGACGTAGCAGTTCTAGTAACTGACTAGACAAGCAAGCTTCTGTATACAAATTAATTTTGTGGTTCTAGTGACGGAGAGCAAAGGAAAAAGGAGTAGAAACAATCCAGATTGAGTTTTAGGATGAGACATCATGGTCTTGTCGGTCGTATCAATTCAGCCCATGTCTCCCTAGCCACGGTCGTCACGGCCTGGCGTAGAAGTCGTGGAGCACAACCTGCTTTGTTCTATTGACTGAGGCGTGCTCTATCTGAATCTGATATATTGTAAATGTATCTACTTTTTCAAGCGCTTTGCTTCTTGATTTATTCCTGAATCTTTGCATACTCAGAAAAAATTGCAGAATCTGACGTTGTTTTCAGTAAATGTCTTCTTTCTGTCTTTTTATGTAGGAATTAAATTTGGGGTAAAATACCAGGGGACTTTCGCATCAGAAATAGAGGATCTGAAACTTTGGATCACGAGAGGGGGGCACAAGGCCCGAAAGGCACCTGGTGGCGTGTGCCCAGTATCGGTGGCCGCGTCACCTAGGACCTTTCGGCCCTCGGACGTCGTCTCGCCTCCTCCTTTCGCACACCTCCTTATATACCCTAAAAAGTTACGCCCCCATGAGGAAGGGACTTTTGGCGAAACAGAGTGCCGCCAGAAAGATGATCTTCTTTGTCGGGGTCAGATTGATCCTGCTATCCACCCCGGAGAGGGGGATTTTGAGGGCTTCTTCACTGTCACTGCCACCAACGTCATCACCAACCTCCATGGACTCACTTTCCTTCACCATGAGTGAGTAGTCCCCTGTAGATATAGAGGTAGATGGGTTTTGGATGAGATTGATCGTGTAATCATCCATCTGTATCGAGATTTGAGGTTTCTGTCTTGAGGATATTCGTGTATGAGCGTTGGTACACCTTTGCTATGTTTAATGCTTGTTACTAGGGCCCGAGTGACATGATTTTAGTACTGAACCTATATTGCTTTAACATATATATGAGATTGATATCTATTTGCGAAGTGTTGTTATTATGTTGAACCTGCGAATCCCTAAGGTAACAGATAGGAAAAAACAAGGGGAATATGTGATAGCTCGAGGATTATGTGTGTTCATGAATCTTAATGCTTTGTTCCAGGCTATTCGAAAGGGTAGATATTAATTGCTTATAGTTTTAAGTTGGCCCCACTAAAACGGGCAGCATGATAAAAGATGTTGTGCAAATTCTATTTGTTAGTACACAGAAAGCGCTATCGGAAGATCCCAAAGATCCGAAAAGTAGTCCTCGAGAAGACCAACGCCGGCAACTACGAGCACATCGTCGAGATCGAGCATGTGGCCACGGATGAAGTAGTTCGCCTCCTCATAGCGGCTGAGCGGCTGAAGTTGCTCGAGCTCAACGCTCACCACTAGGCCGAGGTGGCCGCTCGCGAGCAAGCGGCGCTCGCCCAAAATGAGAAATCACGCCAATTGACGAGGCGGTTCCTCGGCAATGCCCACCATGAGGGGCTTGGGTTTTAGAGAAAGGCGACGACGGAAGTTCCGGGAGCGAGGCGGTACACGACGTACCCAGGTTCACGCCCCCGCGGTGGAGGGTCGCTACGTCCTGCTAGCAATCCACTATATGAATATATAGGTACAGGGGGCCGCCATAGGCGGAGTTGTTGAATCTAGTCTAGTTCTAATCCGTGGATTGCGGTGTCTAGGCGTGTTGCCTCTAAAATTATGTTTCTGATTGTGCTTGTCCCTAAGGGGTGCCCCTGCCTGGCTTTATATATCAGCCAAGCTAGGGTTTACAAGAGTCCTAGTAGGATTCATATTGGAGACTTCTTTCCTTGTAGTCCAAGTTGAGGCGCGTGCAAGTCCAGCTTGTCGAGTCCTCGTGCTGGTCCACCTTCATAGTTTGCACCGGGTATGGCAATGTCGAGTACCCGAAGGGTTATGCCCACGTCAGTAGCCCCCGAGTGTCTGGCCGAAGTGAAGCTTCGGGCAGGGACTAAAGTTGTCTTCGCCGAATGTCTTGATCATCTGTTGAATCTTGTGCTTGATGTAGAGTCGAAGTTGCTTTTGGTCGGGTGCGCGAAGCGCTCCCGATGGGAGTAGCCCCCGAGTCTATGGGCGGGTGCTTGCAGCCACGCATAGACTCAAGTTGTACTACTCGAGGATCTTGATTGTTGATGTCGAAGTCTTCAACTTTATTTTTCTTTGTTGGCGAGGTTGCCATTTTTTTATTGGGTGCGCGACTAGCACTCCCGATGGGAGTAGCCCCCGAGCCTGTAGATAAATATGAAATAGTTATGTATAGGGTGTAAAATATGCTAAGTCAAACACCGTAGACTTTTTCAAGTTCCGAGAACTTGATGCCGATGACTCTGGTGATGCCATAGATAGAGGAGTTGATGATTCAGATGATATCCCAGAAGAGCCGATGATTGAGATGATGGCCCTGAGGAGATGATGATTGAGATGATGGTCCAGAGGAGCCGATGATTGGGATGATGGCCCAGAGGAGCCGATGATTGGGATGATGGCCCTGAGGAGCCGATGATTCGGATGATGGCCCTGAGGGGCCGATGATTCGGATGATGGCCCAGAGGAGCCGATGATTGGGGTGATGGCCCAGAGGAGCCGATAATTTCATCGGGTGCGCATCCAGCGCTCCCGATGGAAGTAGCCCCCGAGTTTGGGCACTGATGCATGCAACCGTGAGTAGATTGAAGTCGAGCAACCCGATCTTTACAGTTTTCTTCAGGTGCCGTTGACACATTGTTTGTTTATTTCAAGAGACAAAACGCACCTTGAGCATCGTTGATGCCATTGTTTGTAAGTTTTTTTGGTAGGTACATGTATATGCACTTTTACCGTGTCAATGCCGTTGGCAAATTTTGAAGGAGCAAATCTTAATTGCCCGTTTAAGCGTATGTGTATTCGTTGGTCAGCAAATTGTTTGAGTGATCAGCTCGTGTTGCAGGTCTTGCTAAACCCGTTGTATGTGCAACTTTGCTTTCAACCGATGTATGTTTTGACCGTGGGTCGTTTTCGTACGTGTTTCATGATCCTTGCTATCTGCGGCACTCTTTGAGGCATCTATAGCAAAGAAAAAAGAGCATGGTCCATGTTGCTTCATGATCCTTGCTATTTGCGGCACTCTTTGAGGCATCTATAGCAAAGGAAAAGAGTAAGGTCTTCGTTGCTTCATGATCCTTGCTATTTGCGGCACTCTTTGAGGCATCTATAGCAAAGGAAAAGAGCAAGGTCTTCGTTGCTTCATGATCCTTGCTATTTGCGGCACTCTTTGAGGCATCTATAGCAAAGGAAAAGAGCAATGTCCCCGTTGATTACCATCCATTGCAGCACTCGTATTTTCAGAGGCTTTTACATGATAACTTCAGGTATAAGAAGTCTTCATTTCCTCTTGAATTCCAATACACCAGCGCTCCCGATGGGAGTAATAATCTTCATATCTTCTTGAATTCCAGTACACCGGCGCTCCCGATGGGAGTAATAATCTTCATATCTTCTTGAATTCCAGTACACCGGCGCTCCCGATGGGAGTAATAATCTTCATATCTTCTTGAATTCCAGTACACCGGCGCTCCCGATGGGAGTAATAATCTTCATATCTTCTTGAATTCCAGTACACCGGCGCTCCCGATGGGAGTAATAGTCTTCATATCTTCTTGAATTCCAGTACACCGGCGCTCCCGATGGGAGTAACCGCAATAGCTCGAAGATATTCCAGGAGCCCCCGAGTAATTTCAGCGCTCCCGATGGGATCGCATCGGGTCGATATTAAATAAGATGATATCCATTGAATATTCCAGATGATGAATCCATCAACCCGAGAGTGCATCGGGAGGAGATATATCCAGAGCCGAAGAAGATAAGTCCATCGAGTAATCATAGATGATGGAGAAAATAAATCCACTGATTCGGGGAAAATAAATCCACCGAGTAATCGAGAGTACTGGAGGTAACGATGTAATGGCGCCTCCCCAATCATCGGGTGTGGCGAAAGAAAGAGGAACACTTAGTTCTGCAGTCGCAGTCGAAATAGTTGCACGACCAAAGATAGTCCGTGCGGCGGGTGCAGCCGAAATAATTCCGCGGACAGAGACAGTCCATGCGGCAGGCGCAGCCGAAATAATTCCGCGGCTAGAGATAGTCCAGGCGACAGGCGCAGCCGAAATAATTTCGCGGACAGAGATAGTCCATGCGGCAGGCGCAGCCGAAATAATTCCGCGGCCAGAGATAGTCCAGGCGACAGGCGCAGCCGAAATAATTCCGCGGACAGAGATAGTCCACGCGGTGCCTAGCTGACGTGGCCGATGAAGAGGACGCGATTGACATAGCCGATCCGCTGCGGGTGGGCATCCGAATATATCGGGTCCGTAAGGCCGGGTCCAAGACAGGTAATCTCCAAGTGCAACCAGTGCGCGACGGCGGGGCGCAGTCGACCGGGCAGAGCAGTCGAAGATTGTTCCCTATCTGCAGACATATTACGCCACAAAAAACTGTGCACAAACAACAGTACGAGCCAAAGTTTGGCGAAATTAAATTTTGCTGTAGTAACTAATTGAAAAGGTAGCACCTGATATTTTTGTATCGGACGCCCGTTGCTGATGAGCTCGGATGGCTTGATCCATGTAGGATAGTAGTCGATGAGGTGGATCCGAAGTAATCGCGCCGCGCCTGGCCAGGATTAATAGACGGGACGAAATAGGTGAAACTTGTTCCGCCGTAGCGGCCACGATGAAGCCGAAGTATTTTTTTCTTTGTCCATGTAACCCGACGACTTGTTGATATACTGATGAGCCGTCATCTTAGATTCTCCCATTGCGAATAGCGACCGGCCGGCCATGTTCGCTTTGCCTGTGTGCATCACCGCGCTCAATTGATTGGCAATTTGGACATTGGCTGCGGCCAGACATCTAAGGTCACGGACTAAAATCAAACCATCTCTCCAAGAGCCATGTGAGGGCACAGCTGACGACGCCTGATTCAATGATTTTTATTGGAGAACCGAACGACACGTCTGCGTCCGGCCGCCCGAACGAGATTGATCATCGGGGTCCTTACGAGTCACATCTTCCTTAAATCCTTTGATTGATTGAGAGGACCTGCAGAAGCGGAGTGCCAGAGGCCTTTTTCCCTGCCGTTTTCTTCCAATCGACATTAACGATTGCATGTGAGTAGTGCTCCGGTCACGTAGATGCCTCTTCCGATCGGATCGGCCAGGGCGGCCAGATTCAAAGATTCACGTAGATCTAACCATCAATCTTGTTGATAATGAACTTGACGAATCCCGCTCGGATAACGAAATCCAGCGTCGCGATTCCCACAGACGGCGCCAATTGACGAGACGGTTCCTCGGCAATGCCCACCATGAGGGGCTTGGGTTTTAGAGAAAGGCGACGACGGAAGTTCCGGGAGCGAGGCGGTACACGACGTACCCAGGTTCACGCCCCCGCGGTGGAGGGTCGCTACGTCCTGCTAGCAATCCATTATATGAATATATAGGTACAGGGGGCCGCCATAAGCGGAGTTGTTGAATCTAGTCTAGTTCTAATCCGTGGATTGCGGTGTCTAGGCGTGTTGCCTCTAAAATTATGTTTCTGATTGTGCTTGTCCCTAAGGGGTGCCCCTGCCTGGCTTTATATATCAGCCAAGCTAGGGTTTACAAGAGTCCTAGTAGGATTCATATTGGAGACTTCTTTCCTTGTAGTCCAAGTTGAGGCGCGTGCAGGTCCAGCTTGTCGAGTCCTCGTGCTGGTCCACCTTCATAGTTTGCACCGGGTATGGCAATGTCGAGTACCCGAAGGGTTATGCCCACGTCACCGATGGTGAGCGGTGCTGAAAGCAAACTGTTGCCAAGAAACTCTGGCAACGCCTGCAGCGATGCTGCACCGCCAGATGCATAAAGCAAGGGCAGAGATGCGGGCGTGTGAGGCAGCGACAAAGGGGAAAAACGGCGACGAGGCAGGCCTGTCGCACGCCCCAACCGACGTGCAGTAGATTAGTATTTAGTTTAGTTTAAATTTTATTATACTTATGTAAATAAACCTAAATTTGAATGCAATTTCAAAATTTATTTAAATTTGTTTGTCAACAAAATCGGGGGTTCCTTATCTGGAGCTCCGGTGTGGGACGGCCCTCCCGAATCAAGGGAGCAGCTGCCGGTGCCCCCAATAGAGTATTGTCGGCATCTATTTGGGCTCGCTGGTGGAGATGCTTTTATAATCCCTAGGAGAGGAAATAGTGAGAAGAGAATAGAACGTGAACCGTTCTCCTCCTTAGCTCTCCTCCCACGCACAGCCGACTAGGGTTTGTCGCCTCCCATCGGCGTCGCCGCTGTTCTACCTCTCCATTGTGGCCTGTAGGCCATGAAGGCGTGGTGGATCTAGGCTCCTGCCGGAGGGAGGGCTTCGTTTTTCCTGTTTTTAGGGTTAATGTTTGGTGGGGCGGCGCTCAGGTGGTGGTGGCGTGTCTTTCGATAAGGTTGCCCCGGTTTCAGCCCCATCTCGATGGCGAGTCAAGAAGCTTGTGGGAGTGGTGTGGTCTTCAATGGCTTCTTCAGGCTGTGAGGATCTTCAGATCGTCAAGGAGCTTCATCAGCAGTTCATCCTTCTTCTTTGTCTTCGGGACAGATGTGGTCTTCTTGACCTGTTCGGCGACTTCCCGTCCGGAACTAACAACGTCAGGCCAGCCCGGGGAGGTGCGGCAGCGGAGGTGTGGCAGCGGCGGCGCGCCGCCGACACGGTCTAGAGGGTTAAGATGAATGGCTTTGCAAGAATCTCGTTCTAATTTTCGTTTTTCTTGAGGTGCTTTGTGTTGTTTGTTGTTTCTTTTAATGCCAGGTTCTATTTCACAAGAAAAAGGAGAAAATAGTAATGGATATTTTATGATTTGTTATATTTTTTCTTAAGTGTCTTCTATTATTTCACATATGATCACCACATGTCAGTGACAGAAAATGGTAAATAATGTACACTGGTGGAAAAACAGGCTTCGGGTGAGCCCCAAATGTCGCGATGCTGCAGGAGCCGCGACTAATGGGGTCTTTAGTCGCGGTTCGTGTGGCGAACCGCGACCAAAGGCCTGGGCCCAGGGCGCACGGTGGCCAGCTGGTGCACGTGGGGGGCTTTAGTCGCGGTTGGGCTGGCCAACCGCGACTAAAGGTGCCCGAAGGCCTTTAGTCGCGGTTGGCCAGGCCAACCGGGACTAAAGCCCCTCCCCTATATATACCGATCCAGGAGCCAACACTTAGCCATTTGGAGCCATTCTCTTCACAAACTTCACAAGTGAGTGTTAGGTTTGCTTTTGGTTCCTCTTATGCACATAAGGTGTTTGATGAAATGCCCCAAGAGCATGAAACAAACATGATATGAAGTGTTGGAGCCACACTTGAGCTTTCTCATTTATTTTTTCCTCCTCGATCGCGGTTAGCAACTTGAACCTTTGATGTGTCATTGATAAAATATGCATGTGTGTGTAGTTCATTGTTTAATTCATATTGTTTGTAGCTAGTTAGTTTAACAAATGCATGATGCATGGTTAATTATATATTTTATATTATAATAATGCAGATGAATCGGCAATGGATGTACGGTAACCGACTCTCCGGCGAGTTCAGCACGGGTTTGAAAGATTTCCTCTTAGTGGCTAATGCGAACAAGCAGGAGTGTTTTGTTATCTGTCGATGTGTTAAGTGTAAGAATCAGAAGGGTTACTCTTCATCAAGAGATGTTCACATGCACCTGCTTCTGCACGGTTTCATGCCAAGCTATAATTGTTGGACCAAGCATGGAGAAAGAGGGGTTATAATGGAAGAAGATGAAGAAGGGGATGATTTCAATGATGAAAGCTATCTTTCTCATTTCGGTGATACTTTCATGGAGGATGCTGAAGGTGAAGGGGAAGGTGAAGGGGAAGGTGAAGAAGAGGCACGTGATGATCCCGTTGATGATCTTGGTCGGACCATTGCTGATGCACGGAGACGCTGCGAAACTGAAAAAGAGAGGGAGAATTTGGATCGCATGTTAGAGGATCACAGAAGGCGCTGTACCCCGGATGCGATGATGGTCTGAAAAAGCTGGGCTGCACACCGGATTTGCTGAGATGGAAGGCACAGGCAGGTGTAGCTGACTCGGCATTTGAAAACTTGCTGAAAATGTTGAAGAATATGTTTCCAAAGAATAACGAGTTGCCCGCCAGTACGTACGAAGCAAAGAAGGTTGTACTGCCCTCTAGGTTTAGAGGTTACGAAGATACATGCATGCATCAACGATCGCATCCTCTACCGCGGTGAATACGAGAATTTGAATGAATGCCCGGTATGCACCGCATTGCGTTATAAGATCGAGAGGCGATGACCCTGGTGACGAAGTTGAGGGCCAGAAACCCAGGAAGAGGGTTCCCGCCAAGGTGATGTGGTATGCTCCTATAATACCACGGTTGAAACGTCTGTTCAGGAACAAAGAGCATGCCAAGTTGTTGCGATGGCACAAAGAGGACCGTAAGTCGGACGGGGAGTTGAGACACCCCGCAGATGGAACGCAATGGAGAAAGATCGACAGAGAGTTCAAAGATTTTGCAGCTGACGCAAGGAACATAAGATTTGGTCTAAGTACGGATGGCATGAATCCTTTTGGCGAGCAGAGCTCCAGCCATAGCACCTGGCCCGTGACTCTATGCATCTACAACCTTCCTCCTTGGTTGTGCATGAAGCGGAAGTTCATTATGATGCCAGTGCTCATCCAAGGTCCGAAGCAACCCGGCAACGACATCGATGTGTACCTAAGGCCATTAGTTGATGAGCTTTTACAGCTATGGGGCAGACCTGGTGTCCGTGTGTGGGATGAGCACAAAGAAGAGGAATTTGACCTACGAGCGTTGCTTTTCGTAACCATCAACGATTGGCCTACTCTTAGTAACCTTTCGGGACTGTCAAATAAGGGATACAATGCATGCACGCACTGCTTACATGAGACTGAAAGTGTACATTTGCCAAATTGTAAGAAGAACGTGTACCTTGGGCATCGTCGATTTCTTCCGAAAGGTCATCCAAAGAAGAAAGAAAGGCAAGAATTACAACGGCAAGGCAGATCACCGGCCGAAGCACGGAACACACCGGTGCTGAGGTATTTGATATGGTCAAGGGTTTGAAAGTCATCTTTGGAAAGGGTCTGGCGGACAATCAGTTCCGAAGGGAGCCGACGGGCACGCCGCCAAGTGGAAGAAGAAATCTAAAATCAGGGAGCTAGAATATTGGAAAGTCCTAGAAGTCCGCTCTGCAATCGACGTGATGCACGTTACGAAGAATATTTGCGTGAACATCCTAAGCTTCTTGGGCGTGTATGGGAAGTCAAATGATACAAAGGAAGCACGGCAGGACCAGCAAAGTTTGAAAGACCCTGATGACCGGCATCCGGAACGGTTTCAAGGTCGTGCCAGCTACGCTCCGACCAAAGAAGAGAAGGTCATCTTTTTGAATGCCCGAGCAAGATGAAGGTCCCGTCAGGATTCTCGTCCAATATAAAGGGAATAATAAACATGGCGGAGAAAAAGTTCCAAAACCTGAAGTCTCACGACCGCCACGTGAGTATGACGCAAGTGCTTCCGAATGCTTGGAGTGGGCTCCTGCCGGCAAGTGTTCGTGTAGCGATTGTGCAGCTATGGGCTTTCCTCAATGCAATCTCTCCGAAGGTAATCAATCCAGAAGTTCTACCACGGTTACAGAACGATGTGATCCAATGTCTTGTCAGTTTCGAGTTGGTGTTCCCGCCATCCTTCTTCAATATTATGACGCACCTCCTGGTTCACCTAGTCGATGAGATTTCCATTCTCGGTCCTGTATTTCTACACAATATGTTCCCCTTCGAGAGGTTCATGGGAGTATTAAAGAAATATGTTCGTAACCGTGCTAGGCCGAAGGAAGCATCGCCAAGGGCTATGGAAATGAGGAGGTAATTGAGTTTTGTGTTGACTTTGTTCCTGACCTTAAGCCGATTGGTCTTCCTCAATCGCGGCACGAGGGGAGACTAAGTGGAAAAGGCACGATCGGAAGGAAATCAATGATATGTATGGACGGCCATTCTCTCGATCAAGCACACCACACGCTTCTGACCAATTCCAGCTTGGTGGCTCCGTACTTTGAGAAACACAAGAATATTTTACGCTCGGACAACCCCGGGAAGCTGAATCCTGGATTAGGAAGGCCCACATGGAGACTTTCGGATTGGTTGAGAAAACATTTAATGAGTGACAATAAGGTTGTAGATCAGCTGTACATGTTGGCCTAGACACCATCTTCGACTATAACGACTTTCCAAGGGTACGAGATAAATGGGAATACATTTTACACGATCGCCCAAGATAAAAAGAGCACCAACCAAAACAGTGGTGTCCGCTTTGATAAGCAACCGAGAATGGGCAAAAGGTCACATATTATGGTTACATAGAGGAGATATGGGAACTTGACTATGGACCCTCCTTTAGGGTCCCTTTGTTCCGGTGCAAATGGTTCAAGCTAACAGGAGGTGGGGTAAAGGAGGACCAGCAATACGGAATGACAATGGTGGATTTCAACAATCTTGGTTACCTTGACGAACCATTCGTCCTAGCGAAAGATGTCGCTCAGGTTTTCTATGTGAAGGACATGAGTAGCAAACCGAGGAAACGGAAAGATAAGAAAACGATCAGTACATCATGCGATGATCCAAAGCGCCACATTGTTCTTTCAGGGAAAAGAAACATCGTGGGAGTGGAGGACAAGATAGACATGTCAGAAGATTATAATATGTTTGCTGAAATTCCGCCCTTCAAAGTGAACACCGACCCAAGCATTAAGTTAAATGATGAGGATGCTCCATGGATACGGCACAATCGTAAGCAAGCAGGGACACAAGGAAAGAAATGATGTGTAATAATTTATTGTACCAAACTTTGTTGAATGGATCATGTGAATTATATTACCCGTGATGTGTTTGGTGTCCATTTTCGAATGATTCAATAATTGACTCGAGATAGCACTGATGATACAAGAAATTTGGAGTGACTAAGTCATACTCCTGCATACAAGAAATTTGGAGTGACTAAGTCATACTCCTGCATACATGAAATTTGGAGTGACTAAGTCATACTCCTGCATACATGAAATTTGGAGTGATTTAGTCATACTCCTGCCTAGGCGTATAATATGCATACTCGTAGTCTTCATAGCCGCCGCCGTTGTACTGGTAGTCGTCGCCTTCTAAGTTGCCGGCGTCGCTGCCGCCGTCTTGCCGCTGTCGTCGGGCGGCGCTCGTGGCTCGAATCGAGGGTAGCGCAGGCGGGGGATATCGCCGGCCGTGATGTAGTCCATGACGCTCTGCAGAGTCCGGTCGTACCACCATAGCCGACGGCCGGCCTCGTGGAAGTTTCCAGGAGGCAGACCGTCCTCCTCATACCTGGCGAGCGCCCTCTCACGCCGATTGATGAAGAAGGCGTCCCAAGTATGCTGGTTATCGGGATGCCAGCGGGGATTCATCCGCTGCTCCGGCGTGAGGTCGAGGTAGTAGTGGTTCGTGATGGCCGCCCGGCGCGCAGTACCCTGAGGGACGGGAGGGACCGGCACGCCGCCGGCGCTTAGGCTCCAGCCAGCAGGGACGCGGTAGCCCGGTGGACAAGGGTAGTTCGAGGCGCAAAGCTCCTCCACCTGCTGGTAGGTTAGAGTGGGTGCGGTGGAAGCCATGAGAGAGTGATGAGAGATTGTAGAGATGTGATAATGCTGGCCAAGCCGGGCTACCTATATGTAGTGACAAATGGCGGGAAAAATGGGAGCGGGAAGACAGGAGGCGGGAAGAAAGAGACGGGAAGAAAGTGGCGGGAAGAAAGAGGCGGGAAGAAAGTGGCGGGAAGAAAGTGGCGGGAAGAAAGAGGCGGGAAGAAAGTGGCGGGAAGAAAGTGGCGGGAAGTATTTTTTTGATTTTTTGATATATTATTTGTATTTTTAAGAATTTGAATTGAATTAGTTTTATTTTTCTGATTTTTCTGATATATTTTTTGTATTTTTAGGAATTTGAATTGAATTATTTTATTTTTCTGATTTATTTGATATATTTTTTGTATTTTTAAGAATTTGAATTGAATTAGTTTTATTTTTCTGAATTTTTTGGTATATTATTTGTATTTTCAACAATTTGAATTGAATTAGTTTTATTTTTCTGAATTTTTTGGTATATTATTTGTATTTTTAAGATTTTGAATTGAATTAGTTTTATTTTTATGAATTTATTGATGTATTATTTGTATTTTTAAAATTTTGAATTGAATTAGTTTTATTTTTCTGAATTTTTTGATATATTATTTGTATTTTTAAAATTTTGAATTGAATTAGTTTTATTTTTCTGAATTTTTTGGTATATTATTTGTATTTTTAACATTTTGAAATGAATTTGTTTTATTTTTCTGAATTTCTTGATATATTATTTGTATTATTAACATTTTGAATTGAATTAGTTTTATTTTTGTGAATTTTTTGATATATTATTTGTATTTTATGATTTTGAAAAAGAAAAGTAATTTGAAAAAAGCCCTTTAGTCGCGGTTGGCCTCTGCGCGCGGGAACGAAAAAACCCGGCAAAAAAGCCTTTAGTCGCGGTTGGCCTGGCCAACCGCGACTAAAGGGTGCCCTTTAGTCGCGGGTCGCCTCCCCAACCGCGACTAAAGGGGGGGGGCTATAAATATCTCGCGCGAACCGTCGCCTCCGCCATCGTCTTCATCGTCTTCTCCGCGCGCCATCGTCTTCTCCGCCGAACCCCAGACGCCGCCGCCAGACGCCAGACGCCGCCCGCGGATCGACGTCGTCGCCGCACTCGCCATCGCCGCAGACGCCGTCGCCGCCGCCTCGTCGCCGCCGCCGATCCGTATGTCGCCGCGCGCTTCGCGCCCCTACCGTACCTTTGTCGCGCCGCCCGCCAGATGACGCGCGCCGCCGCCGCCAGACGCGCCCGCCAGGGCGCGCGTTGCCGCCGCCCGCCAGACGCGCCGCGCCGCCACGCACGCGCGACGCCGCCCGCCAGACGCCGCCCGCTAGACGCGCCGGCCGCGCGCGTAAAAGGAGAGAGAGAGAGGGCCGGGCCGGATTATTTTTCCCTTTTTTGTGTTTTTTTTTTCTTTTTAATTTTAACTAGTTAATTAGTTTAACAAAAACGGTAAATTAACAAAAAAAAGTAAAACTTGATAATTTGTAACTAAAATTTTATACTTAACACAAATTTGTAACTAAAATTTTATACTTAACACAAATTTGTAACTAAAATTTTATATACTTAACAAAAATTTACCTAAAATTTTGTATACTAACAAAATTTTGTATACTTAACAAAATCTTGACTTAACAAAAATTTTACTTAACAAAAATTTTACTTATCAAAATTTTGACTTAAGAAAATTTTTACTTAGCGCCGTCACCACCGCCCTCTCGGTCACCGCCACCGCCCTCTCGGTCACCGCCACCGGTCACTGCGTCCCCCCTTTCGCCACCGCCACCGGTCACGCGGTCACTGCGTCCCCCCTCTCGCCACCGCCACCGGTCTCTCGGTCACGCGGTCACTGCGTCCCCCCTCTCGCCACCGCCACCAGTCTCTCGGTCACGCGGTCACTGCGTCCCCCCTCTCGCCACCGCCACCGGTCTCTCGGTCACGCGCGCGGTCACTGCGTCCCCCCTTTCGCCACCGCCACCGGTCTCTCGGTCACGCGGTCACTGCGTCCCCCCTCTCGCCTCCCTCGTCGCCCTCTCTCTTTATATGTAGAAGAGATGTGATAATGCTGGCATATACACAATTAATTTGTTTTGACTACATGTTTTCAGGACTGACATATGGCGGACGATAGAGCTGACCCGATTCTGGACAACTATGATCCGGACGCTGAAGACCATATGTTCGGCATCATAAATGGCGATATTCCATTTGTGCCGACCGGAGAAGAAGAAGATGATATCTCTTCTTATCTGAACCTTGAGGGTGAAGATGAAGGGCGCCGTCAGCAAGATGGTGCCGAAGAAACGTCGATAAACGACGATCTTCAGTTGGAAGTAGCAACCACCTCCGGCGCCGAGGTATATATATATATATACATATTGAGCGTCTGATTTGAATAAATGTGTGTGTACTAACGCGCGCGACTCTCTTTCTTATTTTAGCCCTCGGCCGGATCGTCGAAAAAATCGAGTACGTCGTCAAAGCGTGGCGCAACCAAGACGATGAAAGCAGGAGAAACATGCACCATCGATGTTGTCGATGAAGCAACCGGCAGGCCGCTGGAGCCCAGCAAGAACGCCACCAAGTTTGTCAGCCAATGCGGAGCCGTTGTTAGAGACAACGTCTCGATCACCCGCCAGGAGTGGAATGAGCCAAAGAAGGCACGTGTTGGTTTCACTTTTGTCGATAAGAGAGAAAAAAAAGATTGCTTCAACAAGCTTATGGAACATTTCGTTCTACCTCCGGAATACCGCAAATACGATGAGGAGGGTAACAAGATTGCGGAAAACAAGGAGAGGCGCAAGCTAGTCAAACAGTTCGCTCTTTCTAGGATGGCCAACGCATTCCGGAAATACAAGCAAAATCTAGCCCATGACTTTGTCAACCAGGGCAAGACTCCGGATTTCAAAGGACAATATGAGAAACTGCAACATGATTGGCCAGATTTTGTGAAGCAAAAGAAATCGGAGCAGTTCCTTGAACTATCGAAAAAAAATAAGGAAAATGCGGCCAAGAAGGAGTACAATCATAAAATGGGGCCAGGAGGGTATCGCTTTTGGCAGCCTAAGTGGGAGAAGATGGAGAACGAGCTGAGGGCGCGAGGAATCCGTCCAGGTACGGAGGGATGGGACCCAAGGGCCAAAAGCTGGTGGTACGGGCATGGGGGATCGCTGAACCCGGAGACAGGGGAGTGTGTTTATCAGGGCAAAATAATTACACCCACCCAAAAGCTTATTGAGGCAATGAGGGAGGCTCAAGAGGGGAGGATCAGGTTCAACAGAGAGAACGACGCCCTGACAAAAGCCCTCGGGAATCCTGAACACGGAGGACGTATACGAGGCATGGGGCCCATTCCGTGGAAAATAGGGTTCCCCCGGAACGATGACCCGTACGGTTACAGAAGCCGTAAGAGAAAGATGGATCGGGATGCAGATGTTGTGGCGAAGTTGGTAACGGAAATGGATGTGATGAAGAAAACCGTGAGTGTACTAGTCGCCGAAAGAGATGCAGCTCGGGCGCAAGATGCTGAAGATCATCCAATGGATCTCGGAAGCCAGCAGCGGAGAAGAAGCAGCGTGGCTTCCACGGAGGCCTCACCGGCTGGTGCACCGACGATAGAAATTACTGCACCGGAGCCTCTGGTGGTCGAAATTACTGCACCGGAGCCTCCTCGCTACCCCGTGGACGATATAAAGGAGATGAAAGCATGTCATCTGTATTATCCTATCGGGAACATGTCCATGAAGGTAGCCATCGGCAGTGCTTTGCCACCTGGAGCACTCCACCACAACAACCCCATTCAAGATGGCTATGCTCGTGTGACGGTGGAGGAGATAGTCCAACGGTTTGAGGACCTGGACATTGACATTGCTACACCTGAAGGGGTGAAAAGACTTGGAGATGTCAAGCGCCAGTTCATTCTATGGCAGAAGAAATTTATCAAGTTTCCAGGCGAGGCGCCAACAAGTCCACCCCCGTACGGTGGTGGTGGTGGCGGTGGCGGTGACGGTGGCGGTGGCGGTGGCGGTGACGGTGGCGGTGGCGGTGACGGTGGCGGTGGTGCTTCACCTAATACACCTCATTCACGTCAGCCGACGCCGCCCCCCAGTCCTCGTCCGGCGGGTGATCAGACACCGGTACCGCCCCCCAATCCACCTCCGGCGAAGAAGCAGAAGCAGTCCTGGGTTATTAACCCGGACCCTTACGTACCTAAGAAAACAAAGGTACCGGAGGTATCACTGAAGCCTCTCCCCACGAGGCCTTGGGAAAGTAGTGCCGAGGAAGTCGAGGCGGGCGCGGCTGCTGATTTAGAGAAATGGAAGGCGAGCGTCAAGAAGAAAATAGAGGGCGAGCCCAAGCGGTATATTCTCGACAAGGAAAAGCGGTGGGCTAAGTCATTTTTGAACACACCGTCCCAAGCCGCGAAGAATCTGCCTGACGACTATTTACGTGAACTTCGTAGGCAAGCACTCGCGTTCAAGAACAGGAAAGAGTTGGCGGAGAAGAAAGCCTTGAAGGACGAGGCCGAGTCAAAATTAGAAAGGGGGAAAGAAGTTGCCCAGCTCGGGGAACAAAGTAAACAATCGATCGCCCCGCTCATAGTGCAAGCCGCCGATCCGGATGCCCCCGATATCATAGCAGCTGCGGCAGCACATGGATTGACTGTAACGAGTGCCGTAGAAAAAGCGGCCGAGTTAGGTATCACTCTTCGTGCAATCGCTAGGCCTTGATGAGGCGCCAATGAAGGACGTAGTATTTACATATGTGAAGAATGGCCCTCTCGTCGAGCCTGCGCAGAAGGGGATCTACCTCGACAAATGCTAGGTCTCGCTAAATTGGTACAAGGGTTACATAAAACATAAAAACGCCAAAGAGTATATCTATGCGGAAGTTAGATATGAGCATCACTTCAAACATTACCGGGTACAAATTCCTACGAGTGAATTGTTAAAGATGTTCAATCTGCGCGACCTCGACAAATCTATCATCAGTTGCTACGTTCTGTAAGTGATTTATTAATTTCTACCCCATCTCGTTCATTGCCTGCACTGTCCTAACTATCTTGTTGTGTACGCTATTATGCAGAATGAAGAAGCGGGAAATGCGAATAAGGAACATCCATGATGTTGGGTTCATTGACCCACACATCGTTAATTCACATGTGTTAGAACACCACCCCGCCGACGTGGAGGATGACCTGTGGCGGTTTATTAGAAAACAGCAACGAGAAAAGTGATATTCTATTTCCTTACCATTTTGGGTGAGTGTTTCTGTCTTGAGCACATTCTCTTTTGTTTACTCCATGCATGGTATGTGGCTAATCGATGAGTTATGCATGACTGTGCATGTATCGTGTCCGCAGGTTCCACTGGATTCTTATGGTAATTAAAGTTCAGACCTCCTCAGTTCTCGTCCACGACTCTCTGAATATGGATCCGGCGCTTTGGGGCGACATGAGAAAAATGATGCAAAAGTAATTATTTTCATTCATTTGCGCTCTATATCGATCGGCCTATTTCGTTCATCATTTCCTAATATCAAGTAACTGATTAATAACTCTCTTGTTTATTTAATTTTCTTTGCCTCGTAGGGTTTGGAGACGGTTCGTAGATACCAAGGTCGGTGAATTCAAAAAGGAGCTACATTTTAAAATGGTAGTGCCGACAGTAGGGATATTCAGCCACCGGGGACCAATCTATGTGGATACTATGTTTGTGAGAGGATCCGGAGATACTGCAATGAGCGGGACCAGACGTGTGAGAACAACATCCTGAGGAATAACCTCCGGAAGACGCTTAGTCCAGAAGCTCGCTTCCGACCACTTCAAGAGGAACTAGCTGGATGGTTGGCGAGGGAAGTCATCGATCCTAGAGGAGAACACTATTACGATGACGTAGAACTTTATATGCACCAGAATTTGTAACTAACTTGTTCAAAATTGTATATGGTCATCCGATATTGAATATATATTGTATATGGTCATCCGATATTGAATATATATTGTATATTCCTCTTGAATTCCTTTTGGTTCTAATTTCAAATTTGTTTGAAATTGTACATTCATATGCATGTATGTATACAGTACCGTAGAATATGTGAAACTCCTTCAAAATTAAAACCCAAAAGAAATAAAACAATACAAATTAAAAAGAAACCAGATTTAGGGGGAGGGGGGCTAAAACCCTAAACCCTGCGGAGGCCTTTAGTCGCGGTTGGCCAGAAGAACCGCGACTAAAGGTCCTCCGCCAGCGCCGCCTGCGGCCCACGTGGACGGGCCTTTAGTCGCGGTTCGTAAGGAACCGCGACTAAAGGGGGGGGCCTTTAGTCGCGCTGCTTTGGTCGCGGTTGGGCCACCGCGACTAATGGTAGTTGCCAACCACGACCAAAGCCCTTTTTTCCACCAGTGGTAGTGCAGTAGTGGAACTTGAAAGCAATGGCTGATGGGAGAAAAGAAGGGCCGCGTGAGAGAAGAGACTCAGCACAGTACACAGATGGGAGACCGCGCGGAAGTCAGCAGCAGTGTTCCACGAGGAGCTTCGTGGAAACCATCCTCACGCGGCAAACCAAGACCACACAGCCACTTGTACGTGGTGGCCACTGCCGAACGAGGACGTCGGCGGTGGCAGAGGCAGAGGTCAGCCTCCCATCTCCTAGCTCTCTTCCGCCCTCTCTCTTCTCGCATATTCTGTGTCGCGGCTGCTCCGGTAGGGGCCGGTGTTTAGGGGCGAGGCTGGCCGCCGGATTTCGGGGCGCGGAGACCCGGCGAATTTTGGGGGCTCGGCGGTGGCGAATATCTGAGGGTAAGTAAGGAGCCGCGTGCGGAGGCAGAGCCGAATTTTGATGTGTGTACCGCAAGCGTGTGTATGTCCGCGTGTGCCGTGCGTGCGGCCTTGCACAGCTCCGCTGCACAAGTTTCACGGCAATATATTGGGAGCCGCCATTCTTTCAGGTCTCGACCTTGTGTCCAGGTAGTCAGTGGCGAAGCTCTTGGTATCGATGGACTGGGAAGGGAAAAATGGTAGTAGCAAACTTTGCACAGCAAAGGGGAGGGGGGAGTAGGGAACATTTTCGTCAAATTTTTGCATTTGGGTAGACCACACAGTTTGATTTGATGAATTTGTGAATTGTGAATTTGACAATTGGGTATAACATTTTTTTTTCCATTGCTCGGGACTTCTAGACGATACTGAAAATTCATTATCGGTATGTTGGTTCTATTTCTATCTGAATACATTGCTAATAACATTGTACAAAGGATCATATAAGGTGTTAACGTGTCTAAGCAACTTTGATATTTTGCATCAATTTTTCTATGCTTTAGAATTCACCCAACCTCAAACTTTTTCCGTCCTTCGCCACCATAGGTAGAGGCAGCTGCAATGGCTCTGTGGACTGGGCTGGGTCAGGCGGCGACCGTAGCGCAGCTGGTTGGCGCAGATGTCGGCGGGCTTATCTCTATGATCATGCAGGCTGCGCTGACAGCCCGGCAGAACCGAAAAGAGTGCGAGCAGCTCGCGCGTCGGGTCCTCATGATCGCGCAGCTGCTGCCGCACGTGCAGGACCCCGAGGCGGCGCAACAGCTGGCCGGGCTGGGCGACACGCTTCGGGACGCCCACGAGCTTGTCGTATCCTGCCAGGGGCGCAGCGCGGCCTACCAGTTGGTCATGGCCGGCAGGCAGGCCGAGAGTTTCAGGGAGGTGCAGAGGAAGATCGAGTTCTACCTCATCATCTTCCCTGTGATCAGCCACATTGGCATAACACGCCGCCTTGAACAAATCTACAAGGTCCTTGTTCAAGATGACTCCACGAGTGCTGAACCGTCTCAACTTCCACAGTCATCCCAGCTGCAGGTAGTTACCTTCAATACAAATTGCTCCTCGCAGATGACTCAGATATTGACATGCATGCTCCGGTATGTGCTCATTGAATGCTCATTTGCTTTCTCTTTTTCAGAAATCTACAAAGCTTGGTCAGGAGATAATTACACCCGGAATCCAGGAATTCACGTTCGCAGAGATAATGGCTGCCACCAATAACTTCTCCCTTGACACCATTATCGGTGAAGGCGGCTTTGGAACGGTGTACCGTGGCAGGCTTCACGATGGGCAAGAGGTGGCTGTGAAGCGCATGAAGAATTTGCAGTCGAGGAATTTAAAGGAGGAGTTCTACACAAACACTTTTCGGGAGAACTATGGCTCAAGCAATTTACAGGAGGAGTTCCAGACGGAGCTCGACATCCTATCACGTCTCCCACACAAACACATCATCCGCCTACTTGGGTCATGTGTGACTGTGAGCAAGGACAAGCTCCTACAAGACACTACGCAAAAGAAGAAAAAGGGCCTGCTAACAAGGCGGAGAAAGGAGCCGGAAGAGCCGGAGAGGTTGATCGTATATGAGTACATGCAGAACGGCACGCTCTTCGACCACCTGCACTGTGACCACGGCATATCTGAGCTGTCGCCGGTGACTTTGTCATGGGCGATGCGCATCAATGTGCTCCTCGGCGTGTCGCGGGCCGTGGAGCACCTGCACTCCCATGCCAGGCCACCGATCATCCACCGTGATACCAAGTCGGCTAACATCCTTTTCGATGCCAATTGGGTGCCGCATTTGTCGGACTTTGGCTCGTCAGTCGCATGGGACACGGCGGTGAATGTCTCCGAGGTTGTAGGCACAGTCGGGTACATGGCCCCCGAGTACATGGCCCGTGGTCATCTGAGTCCTATGATTGACGTGTACAGCTTGGGCGTGGTGATGCTCGAGGTTCTGACAGGAGAAAAGGCAGTTTCCCAAGAGAGGAAATTTGGAGGTCTTCACATCCTAACGGATTTTCTAGACAGGCGACATGTATCCATCGTACCGGATTTTCTGGACAGGCGACCTGTGCCGGAGCCAACCCCATGGCAGCTGCAGGCGCTGAAGCGTGTGGCATGGACGGCACGATGCTGTGTGAAGTTGGATGTGAAGGACCGGCTGGCCATATCAGACGTCGTTACCAACCTTGAGATGGCACATGAGTGGATCTGCAGAGACGAGCCAGGTTCAGTACACGATGCAGGTTTGGTTGAGGAGTTTTCAGACTCGCCACACAACTCACCACGTTCCAACAGCGTATCATCAGCAGGCTTCGCATACCAGTCCGATCTGGTAAACTACAAACCAATTGAACCCTGTTCATAAATGAATTCAATCATGTTCCTACACTGATGAAGTGGCTCACTGCTCGTTTTGTGATAGGAATCTGAGGTGTTGGAGGAGGGGCGTTGACACCAATCCTTGGAGGCACTAGTAGAGAACAGACCTTTTATCCAGCACCTCTGGGAGCAACAGTTCCGGTTTTGACACGGGCCGGGACCAGTGGGGGGCATTGATCCCGGTACGTTCGGCGCGGAGCGATCCCACCCTCTGATTGTTGGAAATATGCCCCAGAGGCAATAATAAATTGGTTATTATATATCTTTGTGTTTATGATAAATGTTTATATACCATGCTATAATTGTATTAACCGAAACATTGATACATGTGTGTTATGTAAACAACAAGAAGTCCCTAGTAAGCCTCTTGTATAACTAGCTTGTTGATTAATATATGATCATAGTTTCGTGATCATGAACATTGGATGTTATTAATAACAAGGTTATGTCACTATGTGAATGATGTAATGAACACACCCAATTAAGCGTAGCATAAGATCACATCATTAAGTTCATTTGCTATAAGCTTTCGATACATAGTTACCTAGTCCTTTCGACCATGAGATCATGTAAATCACTTATGCCGGAAGGGTACTTTGATTACATCAAACGCCACTGCGTAAATGGGTGATTATAAAGGTGGGATTAGGTATCCGGAAAGTATGAGTTGAGGCATATGGATCAACAGTGGGATTTGTCCATACCGATGACGGATAGATATACTCTGGGCCCTCTCGGTGGAATGTCATCTAATTAGTTTGCAAACATATGAATGGTTCATAAGAGACTACATACCACGGTACGAGTAAAGAGTACTTGTCATGAGACGAGGTTGAACGAGGTATAGAGATACCGATGATCAAACCTCGGACAAGTAAAATATCGCGTGACAAAGGGAATCGGTATCATATGTAAATGGTTCATTCGATCACTAAGTCATCGTTGAATATGTGGGAGCCATTATGGATCTCCATATCCCGCTATTGGTTATTGGCCGGAGAGAATTCTCAACCATGTCTGCATAGTTCGCGAACCGTAGGGTGACACACTTAAGGTTTGATGTCGTTTGAGTAGATATGGAATATGGAATGGAGTTCGAAGTTTTGTTCGGAGTCTCGGATGGGATCCAGGACATCACGAGGAGTTCCGGAATGGTCCGGAGAATAAGATTCATATATAGGAAGTCATTTTACATGTTTGAAAATGATACGGTGTATTTATGGAAGGTTCTAGAAGGTTCTAGAAAAGTCCGGAAGAAAGGCACTATGGAAGGTGGAGTCCCAGAGGGACTCCACAAGCTTGGTCGGCCAAACCCTAAGGGGAGGAGTCCCAGGTGGGCTCCACCAAGGGTGGCTGGCCACCCCACCTCAAGGAAAGGTGGGAGTCCCACCTTGAGTAGGACTCCCCCCTTTAGTAGGTTTCCCACCAAAGGTAGGTTTTGGAGTTGGGGTCTTATTCGAAGACTTGGGAGACAAGACTTGGGGCTTCCACCTATATAAGGAGGAGCAAGGGGAGGGGGCCGGCCACCCCAAGACCACAAGTTGGCCACACCCCCTTGGCCGGCGCCCCAAACCCTAGCCTCTCCCCAAACCCTATCCGCCCCCTCCTCCACATACAACTCCCGCAGCGCATAGGCGAAGCCCTGCCGGAGTTCTCCACCACCACCGCCACCACGCCGTCGTGCTGCCGGGATTCCGAGGAGGATCTACTACTTCCGCTGCCCACTGGAACGGGGAGAAGGACGCCGTCTTCATCAACACCGAACGTGTGACCGAGTACGAAGGTGCTGCCCGATTGTGGCACCGTCAAGATCTTCTACGCGCTTTTGAAAGCGGCAAGTGATCATCTTCTGCAACAACGAGATCTAATCTCGTAGGCTTTGGAAATCTTCAAGGGTTAGTCTCGTGATCCCCTCGTTGCTACCGTCTTCTAGATTGGATCTTGGCTTGTGTTTCGTTCTTGCGGTAGGAAAATTTTTGTTTTCTATGCTACGAATCCCATCAGTGGTATCAGAGCCGTGTCTATGCATAGATTGGTTGCACGAGTAGAACACAATTGTTTTGTGGGCGTTGATGCTTTGTTGTCTTTAGTTCGAGTACTTTGCATCTTTGTGGCATAGTGGGATGAAGCGGCTCGGGCTAACTTTACATGACCGCGTTCATGAGATTTGCTCCACGCTCGACATGCAACTTGTATTGCATAAGTGGCTTTGCGGGTGTCTGTCTCTCCTACTATAGTAAAGATCCAACTTACTCTTTCTATTGACAACACTAGTATCACCGTTGTGGTTCATGTTCGTAGGTAGATTGGATCTTATGCGAAAACCCTAAACCACGTAAAATATGCAAACCAAATTAGAACCGTCTAACTTGTTTTTGCAGGGTTTGGTGATGTGATATGGCCATAATGTGATGATGAATATGTATGAGACGATTATTATTGTATTGTGGCAACCGGCAGGAGCCTTATGGTTGTCTTTAAATTTCATGTTGAGTAGTATTTCAAAGAAGTTGTAATAGTTGCTACATGGGAGTACAATCATGAATACGGCGCCATGGACCTTGACGTTACGCCGAAGATGATTGAGATCATGCCCGTTGATGATGGAGATCATGTCCGTGCTTTGGAGATGAAGATCAAAGGAGCAAAGACAAATGGGCTATATCATATCACATATGAATTGCATGTGATTTTAATCCTTTTATGCATCTTATTTTGCTTAGATCGCGACGGTAGCATTATAAGATGATCCCTCTCACTAAATATCAATATAATAAAGTGTTCATCCTTAGTATGCACCGTTGCTAAGACTTGTCGTTTTGAAGCATCTCGTGATGATCGGGTGTGATAAATTCTACATGTGCATACAACGGGTACAAGCCAGTTTTATACACGCGGGTACAAAGGTTGCCTTGACGAGCCTAGCATGTACAGACATGGTCTCGGAACACGGGATACCGAAAGGTAGAGCATGAGTCATATGATTGATATGATGAACACTTGGGTGTTCGCCATTCAAATTACATCTTGTTCGTGATGATCGGATTTGGTGTGGTGGATTTGGTTCGTGTGATCACTAAGACAATGCGAGGGATATTGTTTTGAGTGGGAGTTCACCTAGTTTTTAATTTTATTGAATTAAAATTTGAACTCAATTTATCATAAACTTAGTCTAAACTATTGCAAATATATGTTGTAGATCATGGCGTCCCCATCAATAAATTTTAACCAGTTCCTAGAGAAAGAAAAGCTTAAAAGCAATGGTAGCAACTTCACCGACTGGTTCCGTCATGTGAGGATCTTCCTCAATGGCGGAAATCTGCAATATGTGCTTGATGCACCGCTAGGTTCCCCACCACCTCTTGCAGTATCCGAGGAAGAAAAGAATGCTTTCGAGAATCGGGCTAAAGTGTACTCTCAAGTTCAGTGTGCCATCCTATGCATCCTAGAGGCAGAGCTCCAAAAGCGTTTTGAGCACCATGACCCCTGTGATATGATCAATGAGCTCAAAGTCATCTTTGAAACTGTTGCGGTCAGAAACCCACCGGCGGGCAGCGACGGGCAACACAGTAGAGCCGGGAACAACTTAGGGCTGCGGCTGGCCCTGGTCCCTCCGAGCGATGGCCCGCAAAGCCTCTGGTACACACGTCCGATGCTGGTGCAAGGGCGTGCCACCTGACCTATACCTGGTCAGGAAGGTGATGGAGATGCCTCGCTTAGTTTCCTGCATGGCATACACGTAAACATTAAATACGAGCCTCGATCGGCTCTCAGGTTGTCCTGTGAATCGGCTCAAGGAGCCGATCCACCCATGATTCGTACGAAGTGCACGAATATATGGTGGTCCTGCTTGATCAAGATAAAGCTAACTCGATCTACGACGATTTGGGGTTTTCACCGCATAATCGGATCATCCTACTCACGATTGGGCCTCGCGGCCACGCACGGTGATCGTAAGCCGATCGTAGATAGGGCCTAAAAACCAACACGAGGTTGATCCCCGGAACATCCTGCCTAGGACTAGCAAACAACACCCTACGTGCCGCTGGATCCTGTAGGATAACGTTGCATAGAAAACAAAAATTTTCCTACCGCGAACACGCAATCCAAGCCAAGATGCAATCTAGAAGACGGTAGCAACGAGGGGGTATCGAGTCTCACCCTTGAAGAGATTCCAAAGCCTACAAGATGAGGCTCTTGTTGCTGCGGTAGACGATCACTTGCCGCTTGCAAAAGCGCGTAGAAGATCTTGATCACGATCGGTTCCGGCGCCACGAACGGGCAGCACCTCCGTACTCGGTCACACGTTCGGTTGTTGATGAAGACGACGTCCACCTCCCCGTTCCAGCGGGCAGCGGAAGTAGTAGCTCCTCTTGAATCCGACAGCACGACGGCGTGGTGTCGGTGGCGGTGTAGAAGTCCGGCGGAGCTTCGCTAAGCAAACCGGACAATATGAAGTGGAGGAGCAAAGCTAGGGTTTGGGAGGGGGTGGCCGGCCACTCAAGGGGGGCGGCCAGGCTATGGTCTTGGGGTGGCCGGCCCCCTCCCTTGGCCCCTCATTATATAGGTGGATCCCAAGTGTTGGTGTCCAAGTCTTCGAATAAGACCCGAAACCAAAACCTTCCATAGGAGGGGGCAAACCTAGCCCAACTAGGACTCCCACCCAAAGGTGGGATTCCCACCTCCCATGTGGGGGGTGGCCGGCCCCCTCTGGTGGAGTCCACTTGGGACTCCACCCCCACTAGGGCTGGCCGGCCATGGAGGTGGAGTCCCTTGTGGACTCCACCTTCCTTGGTGGTTTCTTCCGGACTTTTCTAGAACCTTCTAGAACCTTCCATAGAACCTTCCGCGACATTTTATTTCACATAAAATGACATCCTATATATGAATCTTATTCTCAGGACCATTCCGGAACTCCTCGTGATGTCCGGGATCTCATCCGGGACTCCGAACAAATATTCGAACTTCATTCCATAATTCAAGAACTACCATTTCAACATCCAACTTTAAGTGTGTCACCCTACGGTTCGAGAACTATGCGGACATGGTTGAGTACTCACTCCGACCAATAACCAATAGCGGGATCTCGGAGATCCATAATGGCTCCCACATATTCAACGATGACTTTAGTGATCGAATGAACCATACACATATATTACCAATTCCCTTTGTCTCGCGATATTTTACTTGTCCGAGGTTTGATCTTCGGTATCACTCTATACCTTGTTCAACCTCGTCTCTGACAAGTACTCTTTACTCGTACCGTGGTATGTGGTCTCTTATGAACTCATTCATATGCTTGCAAGACATTAGACGACATTCCACCGAGAGGGCCCAGGAGTATATCTATCCGTCATCGGGATGGACAAATCCCACTTTGTTGATCCATATGCCTCAACTCATACTTTCCGGATACTTAATCCCACCTTTATAGCCACCCATTTACGCAGTGGTGTTTGGTGTAATCAAAGTACCTTTCCGGTATAAGTGATTTACATGATTTCATGGTCATAAGGACTAGGTAACTATGTATCGAAAGCTTATAGCAAATAACTTAATGACGAGATCTTATGCTACGCTTAATTGGGTGTGTCCATTACATCATTCACACAATGACATAACCTTGTTATTAATAACATCCAATGTTCATGATTATGAAACTAATCATCCATTAATCAACAAGCTAGTTTAAGAGGCATACTAGGGACTTCTTGTTTGTCTACATATCACACATGTACTAATGTTTCGGTTAATACAATTCTAGCATGATATATAAACATTTATCATAAACATAAAGATATAAATAATAACCACTTTATTATTGCCTCTAGGGCATATCTCCTTGATCTCCCACTTGCACTAGAGTCAATAATCTAGATTACATTGTAATATACCTAACACCCATGGCATTCTGGTGTTGGTCATGCTTTGCCCTAGGAGAGCTTTAGTCAACGGATCTGCTATATTCAGATCGGTGTGTACTTTGCAAATCTTTACTTCTCCATCTTCGATGTACTCGCGAATCGAGTGGTAACGCAGCTTGATATGCTTCAGCCTCTTGTGTGACCTTGGCTCTTGTGCATTGGCGATGGCACCCATGTTATCACGATAAATGATTAATGGGTCCAATGCACTTGGAACCACACCGAGCTCTACAATGAACCTCTTCATCCATACCGCTTCGATGAAGCCTCCGAAGCCGCTATGTACTACGATTCTGTTGAAGACTTCGCCACCGTGCCTTTGCTTCGAGCTTGCCCAGCTTTTGCAGCACCATTCAATATAAACACGTACCCAGATTGTGACTTAGAGTCATCGGGATCGGTGTTCCAACTTGCATCGGTGTAACCGTTTACAACGAGCTCTTGGTCACCTCCATAACAAAGAAACATATCCTTAGTTCTTTTCAAGTACTTCAGGATATTCTTGACCGCTGTCCGAGTGTTCCATTCCTGGATCACTTTGATATCTGCTAGTCAAACTAACAGCATGTGCTATATCCGGTCTAGTACATAGCATGGCATACATGATAGATCCTACTGCCGAGGCATAGGGGATGTTACACATCCTTTCTCTTTCTTCTGCCGTAGCCGGTCGTTGAGTTTTACTCAATACCTTGCACAGTAACATAGGTAAGAACCCTTTCTTACTTTCGTCCATTCTAAACTTCTTTAGAATCTTGTCCAGATATGTACTCTGTGATAGCCCTATTAGACGTCTTGATCTATCTCTATAAATCTTGATGCCTAATATATACGATGCTTCACCAAGGTCTTTCATTGAAAAACTATTATTCAAATAACCCTTAACAATGCTTAAAAGTTCTATATCATACCCTATCAATAATATGCCATCTACATATAATATCGGGAATGCTACAGAGCTCACTCACTTTCTTGTAAATACAGGCCTCTCGTGACCTTGTATAAACCCGAAGTCTTTGATCACCTTATCAAAGCGTCGGTTCCAACTTCTCGATGCTTGCTTCAGTGCATAAATTGAACGCTGAAGTTTGCATACTTTGTCAGCATTTTTAGGATCGACAAAAACCTTTGGGTTGTACCATATACAACTCTTCCTCAATGTCTCCATTAAGGAACGCCGTTTTGACATCCATCTCGCCAAATCTCATAATCGAAAAATGCAGCTATTGCTAACAAAATCCTCACAGATTTCAGCTTCGCTACAGGTGAGAAAGTCTCATCGTAGTCAACTCCTTGAATTTGTCGGAAACCCTTTGCGACAAGTCGAGCTTTATAGACAGTAATATTACCATCAGCATCTGTTTTTCTCTTGAAGATCCATTTATTTTCGACAGCCTTTCGGCTATCAGGTAAGTCTACCAAAGTCCATACTTTGTTATCATACATGGATCCCATTTCGGATTTCATGGCTTCTTGCCATTTGTTGGAATCTGGGCTCATCATCGCTTCTTCATACGTCGCAGGGTCCTCATCATTGTTATCCACAATCATGACATTTAGACAAGGATCATACCAATCAGGAGTGGCACGTTCCCTTGTCGATCTGCGAGGTTCAGTAGTTTCCTCGTTCGAAGTTTCATGATCATTATCATTAGCTTCCTCTGTTGCCGGTGTAGGCGGTGCAGGTACAACTTCCCGATCTGCTACTCTGATCAACGAGTATAGATTCATCAATCTCATCGAGTTCTACTTTTCTTCCAGTCACTTCTTTAGTGAGAAATTCTTTCTCAAGAAAGGTTCCGTTCTTAGCAACAAAGATTTTGCCTTCGGATCTGTGATAGAAAGTGTATCCTATAGTTTCCTTAGGATAACCTATGAAGACGCATTTCTCCGCTTTGGGTTCTAGCTTGTCCGGTTGTAACTTCTTTACATAGGCTTCGCAACCCCAAACTTTCAGGAACGACAGCTTAGGTTTCTTATTAAACCATAATTCATACGGTGTCGTTTCTACGGATTTTGATGGTGCTCTATTTAAAGTGAATGCGGCTGTCTCTAATGCATAACTCCAAAATGATAACGGCAAATCAGTAAGAGACATCATACTACGAACCATATCTAAGAGAGTTCGATTACGACGTTCGGACACACCGTTTCGTTGAGGTGTTCCGGCGGTGTCAATTGTGAAAGTATTCCGCATTTCTTTAAATGCATGCCAAACTCATAACTCAGATATTCACCTCCACGATCAGATCGTAGAAATTTGATCTTCTTGTTACGTTGATTTTCTACTTCACTTTGAAATTCCTTAAACTTCTCGAAAGTTTCGGATTTATGTTTCATGAAATAGATATACCCATATCTACTCAGATCATCTGTGAAGGTTAGAACATAACGATAACCACCGCGCGATGCTACGCTCATTGGTCCACATACATCGGTATGTATGATTTCCAATAAGTCAGTAGCTCGCTCCATCACTCTGAGAGAATGGAGTCTTTGTCATTTTTCCCATTAGACATGCTTCGCATCTATCAAGTGACTCAAAGTCAAGTGATTCAAGTAATCCATCAGTATGGAGTTTCTTCATGCGTTTCACTCCAATATGACCAAGACGACAGTGCCACATATAAGTAGAATTATCATTTAGTTTAATTCGCTTAGCATCAATGTTATGTATATGTGTATCACTACTATCGAGATCTAACGAAATAAGCCATTCTTTTGTGGTGCTCGACCATAAAAGATATTATTCATAAAAATAGAACAACCATTATTCTCAGACTTGAATGAATAACCGTCTTGCATTAAACAAGATCCAGATATAATGTTCATGCTCAACGCAGTACATAATAACAATTATTTAGGCTTAAAACTAATCCCGAAGGTAGATGTAGAGGAAGTGTCCCGATTGCGATCACATTGACCTTGGATCCGTTTCCAACGCGCATCGTCACTTCATCTTTCAGCAGTTGTCGTTTATTCTTTAGTTCCTGTTTCGAGTTACAAATATGAGCAACCGAACCAGTATCAAATACCCAGGTACTAGAACGAGAACTAGTGAGATAAACATCTATAACATGTATATCAGATATACCTTCTTTCTTCTTCTTGACAAGGCCGCTCTTTAGATCAGCACGATACTTGGAGCAATTACGCTTCCAGTGTCCCTTCTCCTGGCCGTAAGCGCACTCAGCATCAGGCTTAGGGCCGTTCTTAGGTTTCATAGGAGGCGTAGCAGCTTTCTTGCCACCCTTCTTGAATTTTCCCTTAGACTTGCCTGTTTCTTGAAACTTGGTGGTCTTGTTGACCATCAACACTTGGTGCTCTTTCTTGATCTCAATCTCAGCAGCTTTTAGCATGCCAAAGAGTTCAGGTAACTCCTTGTTCATGTTCTGCATATTGTAGTTCATCACAAAGTTCTTGTAACTTGGTGGCAGTGATTGAAGGACACGATTAATCCCCAGTCTGTTAGGAATCACTATTCCCAAGTCAACGAGTTTCTTCGCATGCCCGGTCATGGCGAGCATGTGCTCACTAACGGAGCTGCCTTCTTCCATCATACAGATGAAGAAATGTTTCGATGCTTCATAGCATTCCACTGCCGCATGAGTCTCGAATATAGCTTTCAGCTCATTCATCAACTCATGAGGATCATGGTGCTCAAAACGTTTTTGAAGATCGGATTCCAGACGCACGGGATGGCACACCGAACTTGAGAGTACCGAGTTTTCCGAGTTGCGTAAACAGCTTTTACTTCATCGGATTCATCTTCTGCAGGAGGGTCACCTAGCGGTGCATCAAGCACAAATTGCAGATTTCCGCCAGAGAGGAAGATCCTCACATGACGGAACAGTTCGGTGAAGTTGCTACCGTTGCTCTTAAGTTTCTCTTTCTCTAGGAACTGATTAAAATTGATTGAGGACGCCATCTCTACAACATATATTTGCAATAGTTTAGACTAAGTTTATGACAAATTGAGTTCAAATTTTAATTCAACATAATTAAAACCCTAGGTGAACTCCCACTCAAAACAATATCCCTCGCATTGTCTTAGTGATCACACGAACCAAATCCACCGCACCTAAACCCGATCATCACGAGAAAAGGTGTGATTTCAATGGCGAACACTCATAGTGTTCATCATATCAACCATATGATTCATGCTCTACCTTTCGGTATCACGTGTTCCGAGACCATGTACGTACATGCTAGGCTCGTCAAGGCCACCTTAGTATCCGCATGTGCAAAACTGTCTTGCACCCGTTGTATGTACTTATCGAATCTATCACACCCGATCATCACGAGATGCTTGAAACGATAAGACTTAATAACGGTGCTACTAAGGATGAACACTTTATTATCTTGAGATTTTAGTGAGGATCATCTTATAATGCTACCGTCGCGATCTAAGCAAAATAAGATGCATAAAAGGATTAACATCACATGCAGTTCATATGTGATATGATATGGCCCTTTTGTTCTTGTGCCTTTGATCTTCATCTCCAAAGCACGGATATGATCTCCATCATCTTCGGGCATGATCTCCATCATCGTCGGCGTAGCACCAAGGTCAATGGCACCGTCTTCATGTTTGTCCTCCATGTAGCAACTATTACAACTACTTTGAAATACTACTCAACATGAAATTTAAAGACAACCATAAGGCTCTGCCGGTTGCCACAATACAATAATGATCATCTCATACATATTCATCATCATATCATGGCCATATCACATCACCAAACCCTGCAAAAACAAGTTAGACGTCTCTAATTTGGTTTGCATATTTTACGTGGTTTAGGGTTTCGAGAGAGATCTAATCTACCTACGAACATGAACCACAACGTTGATACTAATGTTTTCAATAGAAGAGTAAATTGAATCTTTACTATAGTAGGAGAGACAGACACCCGCAAAGCCTCTTATGCAATACAAGTTGCATGTCGAACGAGGAACAAGTCTCATGAACGCGGTCATGTAAAGTTAGTCCGAGCCGCTTCATCCCACTATGCCATAAAGATGCAAAGTACTCAAACTAAAGATAACAAGAGCATCAACGCCCACAAACCATTGTGTTCTACTCGTGCAACCATCTATGCATAGACACGGCTCTGATACCACTGTAGGATAACGTTGCATAGAAAACAAAAATTTTCCTACCGCGAACACGCAATCCAAGCCAAGATGCAATCTAGAAGACGGTAGCAACGAGGGGTATCGAGTCTCACCCTTGAAGAGATTCCAAAGCCTACAAGATGAGGCTCTTGTTGCTGCGGTAGACGATCACTTGCCGCTTGCAAAAGCGCGTAGAAGATCTTGATCACGATCGGTTCCGGCGCCACGAACGGGCAGCACCTCCGTGCTCGGTCACACGTTCGGTTGTTGATGAAGACGACGTCCACCTCCCGTTCCGGCGGGCAGCGGAAGTAGTAGCTCCTCTTGAATCCGACAGCACGACGGCGTGGTGTCGGTGGCGGTGTAGAAGTCGGCGGAGCTTCGCTAAGCAAACCGGACAATATGAAGTGGAGGAGCAAAGCTAGGGTTTGGGAGGGTGGCCGGCCACTCAAGGGGGCGGCCAGGCTATGGTCTTGGGGTGGCCGGCCCCCTCCCTTGGCCCCTCATTATATAGGTGGATCCCAAGTGTTGGTGTCCAAGTCTTCGAATAAGAACACAAACCAAAACATTACATAGGAGGGCGAAAACCAAGCCCAACAAGCACTCCCAACCAAAGGTGTGATTACCACCACCCAAGTCTGGGGGTGACCGCCCACCAATGGTGGAGTCCACATGGGACTCCACCCCCACTAGGGCTGGCCGGCCATGGAGGTGGATTCCCTTGTGGACTCCACCTTCCTTGGTGGTTTCTTCCGGACTTTTCTAGAACCTTCTAGAACCTTCCATAGAACCTTCCGCGACATTTTATTTCACATAAAATGACATCCTATATATGAATCTTATTCTCCGGACCATTCCGGAACTCCTCGTGATGTCCGGGATCTAATCCGGGAATCAGAACAAATATTAGAACATCATTCCATAATTCAAGAACTACCATTTCAACATCCAACTTTAAGTGTGTCACCCTACGGTTCGAGAACTATGCGGACATGGTTGAGTACTCACTCCGACCAATAACCAATAGCGGGATCTGGAGATCCATAATGGCTCCCACATATTCAACGATGACTTTAGTGATCGAATGAACCATACACATATATTACCAATTCCCTTTGTCTCGCGATATTTTACTTGTCCGAGGTTTGATCTTCGGTATCACTCTATACCTTGTTCAACCTCGTCTCCTGACAAGTACTCTTTACTCGTACCGTGGTATGTGGTCTCTTATGAACTCATTCATATGCTTGCAAGACATTAGACGACATTCCACCGAGAGGGCCCAGAGTATATCTATCCGTCATCGGGATGGACAAATCCCACTGTTGATCCATATGCCTCAACTCATACTTTCCGGATACTTAATCCCACCTTTATAGCCACCCATTTACGCAGTGGTGTTTGGTGTAATCAAAGTACCTTTCCGGTATAAGTGATTTACATGATTTCATGGTCATAAGGACTAGGTAACTATGTATCGAAAGCTTATAGCAAATAACTTAATGACGAGATCTTATGCTACGCTTAATTGGGTGTGTCCATTACATCATTCACACAATGACATAACCTTGTTATTAATAACATCCAATGTTCATGATTATGAAACTAATCATCCATTAATCAACAAGCTAGTTTAAGAGGCATACTAGGGACTTCTTGTTTGTCTACATATCACACATGTACTAATGTTTCGGTTAATACAATTCTAGCATGATATATAAACATTTATCATAAACATAAAGATATAAATAATAACCACTTTATTATTGCCTCTAGGGCATATCTCCTTCAGATCCTCCAACCCTTTGTAAGGCCTAACTATTGCAGATATTAAACTAATCCTTGTAGAACAAGGAGCAACCGTAACGGATCGGATCTACTAAATAATGATCAAGCGGGGTGCCGCCCCTACACCTAAGATAGGTGTAAGGGCGGCTAGATGCGTAAGGTTTACACTACATTAGCATATGATACGAAGAACTATGCTAACCCTAACACATCTATGATAACTACGTTGCTCGCCATCAAAAAGGCTTCAGTACGAGCAACGCGTGAACAACATAAAGCTTGTGCTGCCTAGATCGCAAGATGCGATCTAGGCAGCATGATGCTTACCGGTAGAAACCCTCGAGACGAAGGAGTTGGCGATGCGCCGAGATTGATTTGTGGTTGAACGTTGGTTGTTGTTTATTCCATAAATCCTAGATACATATTTATAGTCCAGGGGACTTTCTAACGTGGGAATAATCCCCACCGTGTACGAGACAAACTCTACATAAACAACACGTATCCTACTATATTACAGATACACGGGCCAACTAGCCCAAACTTTGCATAACAGGCCGATTCACGTATTTCTTCCATATATATTCTTCAAATTCATCTTGATCGCGGCCCACCTCTGACTCGGTCAAATTCTGGTGATAACACATGCCCCCCTGGTTTTGGAATTAGCAATTCCAAAATCACTCTGCTTTTACTTCGTTGGGTCATGTCGTGGCAGAACCGTTGCAGTATCCTTCATCATGATGCCTTGCCTTCTCAACTTCTCCGCGTGACCTGGCAGTTTTTTATTTATTTCTTTTAGGCACCACTTCCTCGGAAACTGCTGTGGCATTGAATTTCCACTATATCCCCTTTTATTTAACCGCTCCGCACAGTTTACTTCCGCATCTCCTTCGCATTAGCACTCCAAAAGCCCTCCTGTGCCACCATGTCTTCTTCCTCCTCTGCTTCATCGGACCTTTCCAGCCAGTCCTCTTCTTCCCGCGAGCCGACGCCGGATCCGAACCCGGCGGAGGTCCACGCGGCCAACACCCGCCGTGCCATTGAGGCCGGGGAGGAGTCTAGCCATGACTTCTCCATCTGGTCAGAGGACGACAAGTCCCTAACCGACGGGGAAAGCGACCTCCGCTTCCTCGCCGACGGGGAAACGGAGGAGGAGAGCGACGATGATCGCTTCCCCTGCGACGACTTCACCTCCCCTGAGGAGGAGGAGGAGGAGGAGAAGGAGGAGGAGGAGGAGGAGGACAACACCCCCTCCGACGAGCCGCCGGCCAAGCGGTTCTGCCCCTGGCCGGGGAACCTCAGCGACTTCGACAGCGACGATGACGACGCTGACGAGGAGGACGAGGACAACGAAGGCCCGGTCGGCGGCCACTGGAGCAGCGACGACGAGCCCGCCGGGAGTAGCGCCGACAGCGGCGACGATGGCGATGACGAGGGCAGTGACGGCCCGTAGATAGGACTTCTAGCATAGGACCAGTAGTAGTAGATGGAGCAATGTACCCCCTAGTATTTCCTTTTGAGAGCAATCAGCTCTTTATGTAAGAAATCTTGCTTATCAATGAAGAACTTCTCCCAATTTGATTTTGCCGATTTCCTTTGAGCTTAAATTAGCCGATTTCCCTTTATACTGACCTTGCCGATTTGTCCCCTTAGCCAATGCGTACTGAGCCGATAGCAACGCATCGGCCCTTTAAAATCCATCCTTCAATTCTTCAACTGATGATTTCGAGATCTGGTGGACAATGTGAAGTCTTCAAGAGAGCCCTTTAAATTTCTCTCACCAGTTTCAGCGACCTTCTTCCGCGAGCACTCATCATCTTGTGACGAAGGATCAGCCGATGACATCTCAATCGGCTCCTAAACAGAGCATCTACTGGGCCAGCTGCCCCCCGAGCCTCAGCCAAGGCGAGAATACTGGTGAAGCTGCACAGATCAGACCAAAGGCTTGGAACTCAGATAATTCTGAGACAGCCATCCCAGATAATTCTGAGACAGCCACCCTGCCGATTCAGCCGCTCTCGACCCCATCGATTGCCTCTTCCCCTGTTGAAAGCCGATGTTGTACGCCAAAACTGGCTTCTGACAGTACTGTTGCAATCGGCTCGTTGCAGCTGAGGAAGCTCTGATTGTTTGCCCCCTCGAGGAAGCAGAGGGCCTCACGGATGAACTGGTCTTGGTCGAAATCCGTGTCCTGAACCCGCAACCGGTAGATCTTGTACTAGAGTCGATGTCCTTGCATCGGCTGTATATCATGAAGTTTTTTTTTTACTGGCCAATTTTTCTATCGGCCCCCAACATTTCACTGCACACATGTTCATCTGCCCCTGTTCATCTGATGATTAGATGCCCCCCGAGCCGAATCTGCCAGGTGACTGCAGATATCGGCTTTGTGGTTAGCCCAGGCACTATATTTGCGCGTCGGCTCCGCTAGGATTCGTGTTGACTCTCATCCGCCGAGGTGACCGCTGCCCAATAGATCAATGTTGAACGTAAGCAGAACCTGTGGTGAAGATAATTTTGGCCGATTGCTGAAAATCGGCCTCCATATTGATCGAAACGCTCAATGAAGGTTCTGTAATGTTCCTCCATAGATCTTTGGGGCCGATCCCAAGGATCAGCCTCGCCATGTTTGCTCATCGGTTTGTTCTTGCTACCTGGTCAGGCCGGTGGATAAGACCAGCCTAACCCTGCCCTTCGTCACGTCGATGCGCTCGCAGTCGTCCAAATTGATGCCTGAGAGTGGCTCTTGACCTGCTGTCTCCCAAGCGTTCGTGCCAGCCGTTGAAATCTCGGCTGAGTCATCAGCCTGGACGACCTCTACCTCATCTCCATCCCACTGTATTACACATTGGTGCATCGTGGAGGGAATGCAGCAGTTGGCGTGGATCCAATCTCTTCCTAGCAGAACAGCATAGGTGCTCTTGCTATCGACGATGAAGAACGCCGTAGGGATAGTTTTCCTTCCTACGGTCAGATCCACGTTCAGAACACCTTGTGCGTCAGACGCTTGGCCGTTGAAATCGCTCAATGTCACGTTGGTCTTGATCAGATCCGAGCTAGAGCGTCCCAACCGACGTAGCATAGAGTATGGCATAATGTTGACTGCCGCTCCGGTGTCCACCAGCATCTTATTGACAGGCCTCCCATCGATATAACCTCGCAAGTACAGGGCCTTCAGATGTCTGTAGCTTCTTTCTCGTGGCTTCTCAAAGATAACCGGCCGTGGGCCGCAGTCAAGTTGTGCCACAGGTGCCTCGTCTAATCCTGGAGCACTGAACTCCGAAGGAAGGATGAACACCATGTTTGTGCCAGCCGATGTTTCATCTGAAGGAGATATGCCCTAGAGGCAATAATAAAGTGGTTATTATTTATATCTTTATGTTTATGATAAATGTTTATATATCATGCTAGAATTGTATTAACCGAAACATTAGTACATGTGTGATATGTAGACAAACAAGAAGTCCCTAGTATGCCTCTTAAACTAGCTTGTTGATTAATGGATGATTAGTTTCATAATCATGAACATTGGATGTTATTAATAACAAGGTTATGTCATTGTGTGAATGATGTAATGGACACACCCAATTAAGCGTAGCATAAGATCTCGTCATTAAGTTATTTGCTATAAGCTTTCGATACATAGTTACCTAGTCCTTATGACCATGAAATCATGTAAATCACTTATACCGGAAAGGTACTTTGATTACACCAAACACCACTGCGTAAATGGGTGGCTATAAAGGTGGGATTAAGTATCCGGAAAGTATGAGTTGAGGCATATGGATCAACAGTGGGATTTGTCCATCCCGATGACGGATAGATATACTCTGGGCCCTCTCGGTGGAATGTCGTCTAATGTCTTGCAAGCATATGAATGAGTTCATAAGAGACCACATACCACGGTACGAGTAAAGAGTACTTGTCAGGAGACGAGGTTGAACAAGGTATAGAGTGATACCGAAGATCAAACCTCGGACAAGTAAAATATCGCGAGACAAAGGGAATTGGTAATATATGTGTATGGTTCATTCGATCACTAAAGTCATCGTTGAATATGTGGGAGCCATTATGGATCTCCAGATCCCGCTATTGGTTATTGGTCGGAGTGAGTACTCAACCATGTCCGCATAGTTCTCGAACCGTAGGGTGACACACTTAAAGTTGGATGTTGAAATGGTAGTTCTTGAATTATGGAATGAAGTTCGAATATTTGTTCGGAGTCCCGGATGAGATCCCGGACATCACGAGGAGTTCCGGAATGGTCCGGAGAATAAGATTCATATATAGGATGTCATTTTATGTGAAATAAAATGTCGCGGAAGGTTCTATGGAAGGTTCTAGAAGGTTCTAGAAAAGTCCGGAAGAAACCACCAAGGAAGGTGGAGTCCACAAGGGACTCCACCTCCATGGCCGGCCAGCCCTAGTGGGGGTGGAGTCCCAAGTGGACTCCACCATAGGGGGCCGGCCACCCCCCACATGGGAGGTGGGAATCCCACCTTTGGGTGGGAGTCCTAGTTGGGCTAGGTTTGCCCCCTCCTATGGAAGGTTTTGGTTTCGGGTCTTATTCGAAGACTTGGACACCAACACTTGGGATCCACCTATATAATGAGGGGCCAAGGGAGGGGCCGGCCACCCCAAGACCATAGCTTGGCCGCCCCCCTTGAGTGGCCGGCCACCCTCCCAAACCCTAGCTTTGCTCCTCCACTTCATATTGTCCGGTTTGCTGAGCGAAGCTCCGCCGGACTTCTCCACCGCCACCGACACCACGCCGTCGTGCTGTCGGATTCAAGAGGAGCTACTACTTCCGCTGCCCGCTGGAACGGGAGGTGGACGTCGTCTTCATCAACAACCGAACGTGTGACCGAGTACGGAGGTGCTGCCCGCTCGTGGCGCCGAACCGATCGTGATCAAGATCTTCTACGCGCTTTTGCAAGCGGCAAGTGATCGTCTACCGCAGCAACAAGAGCCTCATCTTGTAGGCTTTGGAATCTCTTCAAGGGTGAGACTCGATACCCCCTCGTTGCTACCGTCTTCTAGATTGCATCTTGGCTTGGATTGCGTGTTCGCGGTAGGAAAATTTTTGTTTTCTATGCAACGTTATCCTACAGTGGTATCAGAGCCGTGTCTATGCATAGATGGTTGCACGAGTAGAACACAATGGTTTGTGGGCGTTGATGCTCTTGTTATCTTTAGTTTGAGTACTTTGCATCTTTATGGCATAGTGGGATGAAGCGGCTCGGACTAACTTTACATGACCGCGTTCATGAGACTTGTTCCTCGTTCGACATGCAACTTGTATTGCATAAGAGGCTTTGCGGGTGTCTGTCTCTCCTACTATAGTAAAGATTCAATTTACTCTTCTATTGAAAACATTAGTATCAACGTTGTGGTTCATGTTCGTAGGTAGATTAGATCTCTCTCGAAAACCCTAAACCACGTAAAATATGCAAACCAAATTAGAGACGTCTAACTTGTTTTTGCAGGGTTTGGTGATGTGATATGGCCATGATATGATGATGAATATGTATGAGATGATCATTATTGTATTGTGGCAACTGGCAGGAGCCTTATGGTTGTCTTTAAATTTCATGTTGAGTAGTATTTCAAAGTAGTTGTAATAGTTGCTACATGGAGGACAAACATGAAGACGGTGCCATTGACCTTGGTGCTACGCCGACGATGATGGAGATCATGCCCGAAGATGATGGAGATCATATCCGTGCTTTGGAGATGAAGATCAAAGGCACAAGAACAAAAGGGCCATATCATATCACATATGAACTGCATGTGATGTTAATCCTTTTTATGCATCTTATTTTGCTTAGATCGCGACGGTAGCATTATAAGATGATCCTCACTAAAATCTCAAGATAATAAAGTGTTCATCCTTAGTAGCACCGTTATTAAGTCTTATCGTTTGAAGCATCTCGTGATGATCGGGTGTGATAGATTCGATAAGTACATACAACGGGTGCAAGACAGCTTTGCACATGCGGATACTAAGGTGGCCTTGACGAGCCTAGCATGTACGTACATGGTCTCGGAACACGTGATACCGAAAGGTAGAGCATGAATCATATGGTTGATATGATGAACACTATGAGTGTTCGCCATTGAAATCACACCTTTTCTCGTGATGATCGGGTTTAGGTGCGGTGGATTTGGTTCGTGTGATCACTAAGACAATGCGAGGGATATTGTTTTGAGTGGGAGTTCACCTAGGGTTTTAATTATGTTGAATTAAAATTTGAACTCAATTTGTCATAAACTTAGTCTAAACTATTGCAAATATATGTTGTAGAGATGGCGTCCTCAATCAATTTTAATCAGTTCCTAGAGAAAGAGAAACTTAAGAGCAACGGTAGCAACTTCACCGATCGGTTCCGTCATGTGAGGATCTTCCTCTCTCGGCGGAAATCTGCAATTTGTGCTTGATGCACCGCTAGGTGACCCTCCCGCAGAAGATGAATCCGATGAAGTAAAAGCTGTTTACGCAACTCGGAAAACTCGGTACTCTCAAGTTCAGTGTGCCATCCCGTGCAGATCTGGAATCCGATCTTCAAAAACGTTTTGAGCACCATGATCCTCATGAGTTGATGAATGAGCTGAAAGCTATATTCGAGACTCATGCGGCAGTGGAATGCTATGAAGCATCGAAACATTTCTTCAGCTGTATGATGGAAGAAGGCAGCTCCGTTAGTGAGCACATGCTCGCCATGACCGGGCATGCGAAGAAACTTCATGACTTGGGAATAGTGATTCCTAACAGACTGGGGATTAATCGTGTCCTTCAATCACTGCCACCAAGTTACAAGAACTTTGTGATGAACTACAATATGCAGAACATGAACAAGGAGTTACCTGAACTCTTTGGCATGCTAAAAGCTGCTGAGATTGAGATCAAGAAAGAGCACCAAGTGTTGATGGTCAACAAGACCACCAGTTTCAAGAAACAGGGCAAGTCTAAGGGAAAATTCAAGAAGGGTGGCAAGAAAGCTGCCACGCCTCCTATGAAACCTAAGAACGGCCCTAAGCCTGATGCTGAGTGCTATTACGCAAGGAGAAGGGACACCTGAAGCGTAATTGCTCCAAGTATCTGGCTGATCTAAAGAGCGGCCTTGTCAAGAAGAAGAAAGAAGGTATATCTGATATACATGTTATAGATGTTTATCTCACTAGTTCTCGTTCTAGTACCTGGGTATTTGATACTGGTTCGGTTGCTCATATTTGTAACTCGAAACAGGAACTAAAGAATAAACGACAACTGCTGAAAGATGAAGTGACGATGCGCGTTGGAAACGGATCCAAGGTCAATGTGATCGCAGTCGGGACACTTCCTCTACATCTACCTTCGGGATTAGTTTTAAGCCTAAATAATTGTTATTATGTACCTGCGTTGAGCATGAACATTATATCTGGATCTTGTTTAATGCAAGACGGTTATTCATTCAAGTCTGAGAATAATGGTTGTTCTATTTTTATGAATAATATCTTTTATGGTCGAGCACCACAAAAGAATGGCTTATTTCTCGTTAGATCTCGATAGTAGTGATACACATATACATAACATTGATGCTAAGCGAATTAAACTAAATGATAATTCTACTTATATGTGGCACTGTCGTCTTGGTCATATTGGAGTGAAACGCATGAAGAAACTCCATACTGATGGATTACTTGAATCACTTGACTTTGAGTCACTTGATAGATGCGAAGCATGTCTAATGGGAAAAATGACAAAGACTCCATTCTCTGGTATGATGGAGCGAGCTACTGACTTATTGGAAATCATACATACCGATGTATGTGGACCAATGAGCGTAGCATCGCGCGGTGGTTATCGTTATGTTCTAACCTTCACAGATGATCTGAGTAGATATGGGTATATCTATTTCATGAAACATAAATCCGAAACTTTCGAGAAGTTTAAGGAATTTCAAAGTGAAGTAGAAAATCAACGTAACAAGAAGATCAAATTTCTACGATCTGATCGTGGAGGTGAATATCTGAGTTATGAGTTTGGCATGCATTTAAAGAAATGCGGAATACTTTCACAATTGACACCGCCGGGAACACCTCAACGAAACGGTGTGTCCGAACGTCGTAATCGAACTCTCTTAGATATGGTTCGTAGTATGATGTCTCTTACTGATTTGCCGTTATCATTTTGGAGTTATGCCTTAGAGACAGCCGCATTCACTTTAAATAGAGCACCATCAAAATCCGTAGAAACGACACCGTATGAATTATGGTTTAATAAGAAACCTAAGCTGTCGTTCCTGAAAGTTTGGGGTTGCGAAGCCTATGTAAAGAAGTTACAACCGGACAAGCTAGAACCCAAAGCGGAGAAATGCGTCTTCATAGGTTATCCTAAGGAAACTATAGGATACACTTTCTATCACAAATCCGAAGGCAAAATCTTTGTTGCTAAGAACGGAACCTTTCTTGAGAAAGAATTTCTCACTAAAGAAGTGACTGGAAGAAAAGTAGAACTCGATGAGATTGATGAATCTATACTCGTTGATCGCAGTAGCGCAAGATCGGAAGTTGTACCTGTACCGCCTACACCGGCAACAGAGGAAGCTAATGATAATGATCATGAAACTTCGAACGAGGAAACTACTGAACCTCGCAGATCGACAAGGGAACGTGCCACTCCTGATTGGTATGATCCTTGTCTAAATGTCATGATTGTGGATAACAATGATGAGGACCCTGCGACGTATGAAGAAGCGATGATGAGCCCAGATTCCAACAAATGGCAAGAAGCCATGAAATCCGAAATGGGATCCATGTATGATAACAAAGTATGGACTTTGGTAGACTTACCTGATAGCCGAAAGGCTGTCGAAAATAAATGGATCTTCAAGAGAAAAACAGATGCTGATGGTAATATTATCGTCTATAAAGCTCGACTTGTCGCAAAGGGTTTCCGACAAATTCAAGGAGTTGACTACGATGAGACTTTCTCACTGTAGCGAAGCTGAAATCTGTGAGGATTTTGTTAGCAATAGCTGCATTTTTCGATTATGAGATTTGGTATGGATGTCAAAACGGCGTTCCTTAATGGAGACATTGAGGAAGAGTTGTATATGGTACAACCCAAAGGTTTTGTCGATCCTAAAAATGCTGACAAAGTATGCAAACTTCAGCGTTCAATCTATGGACTGAAGCAAGCATCGAGAAGTTGGAACCGACGCTTTGATAAGGTGATCAAAGACTTCGGGTTTATACAGTGTCACGGAGAGGCCTGTATTTACAAGAAAGTGAGTGGGAGCTCTGTAGCATTCCTGATATTATATGTAGATGACATATTATTGATCGGGAATGATATAGAACTATTAAGCAATGTTAAGGGTTATTTGAATAATAGTTTTTCAATGAAAGACCTTGGTGAAGCATCGTATATATTAGGCATCAAGATTTATAGAGATAGATCAAGACGTCTAATAGGGCTATCACAGAGTACATATCTGGACAAGATTCTAAAGAAGTTTAGAATGGACGAAAGTAAGAAAGGGTTCTTACCTATGTTACTGTGCAAGGTATTGAGTAAAACTCAAGGACCGGCTACGGCAGAAGAAAGAGAAAGGATGTGTAACATCCCCTATGCCTCGGCAGTAGGATCTATCATGTATGCCATGCTATGTACTAGACCGGATATAGCACATGCTGTTAGTTTGACTAGCAGATATCAAAGTGATCCAGGAATGGAACACTGGACAGCGGTCAAGAATATCCTGAAGTACTTGAAAAGAACTAAGGATATGTTTCTTTGTTATGGAGGTGACCAAGAGCTCGTTGTAAACGGTTACACCGATGCAAGTTGGAACACTGATCCTGATGACTCTAAGTCACAATCTGGGTACGTGTTTATATTGAATGGTGCTGCGATGGCTGGGCAAGCTCGAAGCAGTGCACGGTGGCGAAGTCTTCAACAGAATCAGAGTACATAGCGGCTTCAGAGGCTTCATCAGAAGCGGTATGGATGAAGAGGTTCATTGTAGAGCTCGGTGTGGTTCCAAGTGCATTGGACCCATTAATCATTTACTGTGATAACATGGGTGCCATCGCCAATGCACAAGAGCCAAGGTCACACAAGAGGCTGAAGCATATCAAGCTGCGTTACCACTCGATTCGCGAGTACATCGAAGATGGAGAAGTAAAGATTTGCAAAGTACACACTGATCTGAATATAGCAGATCCGTTGACTAAAGCTCTCCCTAGGGCAAAGCATGACCAACACCAGAATGCCATGGGTGTTAGGTATATTACAATGTAATCTAGATTATTGACTCTAGTGCAAGTGGGAGACTGAAGGAGATATGCCCTAGAGGCAATAATAAAGTGGTTATTATTTATATCTTTATGTTTATGATAAATGTTTATATATCATGCTAGAATTGTATTAACCGAAACATTAGTACATGTGTGATATGTAGACAAACAAGAAGTCCCTAGTATGCCTCTTAAACTAGCTTGTTGATTAATGGATGATTAGTTTCATAATCATGAACATTGGATGTTATTAATAACAAGGTTATGTCATTGTGTGAATGATGTAATGGACACACCCAATTAAGCGTAGCATAAGATCTCGTCATTAAGTTATTTGCTATAAGCTTTCGATACATAGTTACCTAGTCCTTATGACCATGAAATCATGTAAATCACTTATACCGGAAAGGTACTTTGATTACACCAAACACCACTGCGTAAATGGGTGGCTATAAAGGTGGGATTAAGTATCCGGAAAGTATGAGTTGAGGCATATGGATCAACAGTGGGATTTGTCCATCCCGATGACGGATAGATATACTCTGGGCCCTCTCGGTGGAATGTCGTCTAATGTCTTGCAAGCATATGAATGAGTTCATAAGAGACCACATACCACGGCATTTAGTAAAGAGTACTTGTCAGGAGACGAGGTTGAACAAGGTATAGAGTGATACCGAAGATCAAACCTCGGACAAGTAAAATATCGCGAGACAAAGGGAATTGGTAATATATGTGTATGGTTCATTCGATCACTAAAGTCATCGTTGAATATGTGGGAGCCATTATGGATCTCCAGATCCCGCTATTGGTTATTGGTCGGAGTGAGTACTCAACCATGTCCGCATAGTTCTCGAACCGTAGGGTGACACACTTAAAGTTGGATGTTGAAATGGTAGTTCTTGAATTATGGAATGAAGTTCGAATATTTGTTCGGAGTCCCGGATGAGATCCCGGACATCACGAGGAGTTCCGGAATGGTCCGGAGAATAAGATTCATATATAGGATGTCATTTTATGTGAAATAAAATGTCGCGGAAGGTTCTATGGAAGGTTCTAGAAGGTTCTAGAAAAGTCCGGAAGAAACCACCAAGGAAGGTGGAGTCCACAAGGGACTCCACCTCCATGGCCGGCCAGCCCTAGTGGGGGTGGAGTCCCAAGTGGACTCCACCATAGGGGGCCGGCCACCCCCCACATGGGAGGTGGGAATCCCACCTTTGGGTGGGAGTCCTAGTTGGGCTAGGTTTGCCCCCTCCTATGGAAGGTTTTGGTTTCGGGTCTTATTCGAAGACTTGGACACCAACACTTGGGATCCACCTATATAATGAGGGGCCAAGGGAGGGGGCCGGCCACCCCAAGACCATAGCCTGGCCGCCCCCCTTGAGTGGCCGGCCACCCCCTCCCAAACCCTAGCTTTGCTCCTCCACTTCATATTGTCCGGTTTGCTTAGCGAAGCTCCGCCGGACTTCTACACCGCCACCGACACCACGCCGTCGTGCTGTCGGATTCAAGAGGAGCTACTACTTCCGCTGCCCGCTGGAACGGGGAGGTGGACGTCGTCTTCATCAACAACCGAACGTGTGACCGAGTACGGAGGTGCTGCCCGTTCGTGGCGCCGGAACCGATCGTGATCAAGATCTTCTACGCGCTTTTGCAAGCGGCAAGTGATCGTCTACCGCAGCAACAAGAGCCTCATCTTGTAGGCTTTGGAATCTCTTCAAGGGTGAGACTCGATACCCCCTCGTTGCTACCGTCTTCTAGATTGCATCTTGGCTTGGATTGCGTGTTCGCGGTAGGAAAATTTTTGTTTTCTATGCAACGTTATCCTACATCATCATCGGCTTTCCTTTGCTTGGGGCGCCACTCCATTTTTCGTGGTCGACCCTCTTCGTCCAGGGTTCGCCGAATTTTCGCGGCCAGATCAGGCCGCGCCTTCCTTAGCGTGTGCAGGTATAACCTTTCGGCTTCCTCTAAGCCACGCAGTCGCTGAACCCTACGCTTTTGGGAACGGCTAAGTCCATCAGGGCACCACCTTGGCCGGTGGTACCTGTCTTCTTCTTCTTCTCCCTCGTCTTCCAAATCCTCGAGATCTTCCAACCGAGGGGACTCAGCGCGTTTGCTTCGAGGAGGGAGAGGCCCTAAGCGTTGGAACACGGACACGTTGGCTGCCTCCTTCTTCTTCTGGTTGCATTCTGGGCAATTGCCGATTGTAGGCAATCGGCTCATTCCTGAATCCCAGCAGTGTCTGAAGAAGGGACAGTCCCAGTGCCTGTCCTCGTCGTCTCGCTCCCTTGACTTTTCCTTGGCACGGTGCTCGTACTCCTCCTCATCGCGATCATACCGACGATGTCTTCTGGCTTCTCTAGCCAGACGTTCTCTTTCATCATCATCGCTGGATCGTCGGCGTTGGTCATACTGACTCACATACTTGTTGAGGAGGTGATCAGAGAGGGGTCGCTGATATCTTATGCTCTTTACTTCTCCCTCTGTGACGTAACGCTTGCCATCGTGACAGAGCCGATCGCGTGGAGCGGCCTCCTCTGTGTCCTTGCTACGAGAGCAGCTGCCCTCGTCTCCGTCCTTGCCAGCGTGGTGTCCAAGTCCTACCATGTTGATGCCGAACGAGGATCCTGGCTGGCAACCTTCAGGGTAAGTGCACTCCACCATGTTAACGGCGGGGAAGGGGTGGGTGTCGACCTTCATGGCGTACTGGTTGAAAATCAGACGTCCTTGTTCTATCGCCATTTGGATCTGCTGACGCCACACCCTGCAGTCGTTGGTGGCATGGGAGAGCGAGTTATGCCATTTGCAGTATGGCTTTCCGTTCAGCTCCTGTACCGTGGGGATTTTGAGGCCTTCGGGTATCTTCAACTGCTTCTCCTTGAGTAAGAGGTCGAAGATTTGCTCAGTTTTGGTCACGTCAAAATCAAACCCCCTGGGCGGGCCTGGTGGCTTTACCCATTTGCAGGACACGGGGGTTGCCCCCCGAGTCCATTCAGCCACTGCTACCTCTTGATCTCCCGCAGAAACTTCGTCTTCATCTGCCTCGACCAGGACTACTGCACGCTTGAATTTGTCCTGGTACAATTCCGGGTGGCGCTGTTCATATGCCGACAATTTCTGAACCATGTGCGCCAGTGAAGGGTAGTCTGCTTGGGAGGCCATGTCCTTGAGTGGTGATGCAAGGCCCGCTACTGCCAACTCGACTGCTTCCTTTTCAATCACACGAACCGAATAACATCGGTTCCTAAGATTCCTGAAGCGCTGGATGTATTCTGCCACAGTTTCTCCACGCTTCTGACGTATTTGTGCTAGATCGGCAAGGCCAGACTCGGAAGCGTCTGAGTGATACTGCATGTGGAACTGTTCTTCCAACTGCTTCCAAGTCCGGATCGAGTCTGGTGGCAACGAAGTGTACCACCCGAAAGCCGATCCCGTGAGGGACTGTGCGAAGAACCTCACGCGTAGTGGATCCGACGCTGAGGCCGTTCCTAGCTGTGCCAAATATCGGCTCACATGCTCGATGGAGCTGGAGCCATCTGATCCACTGAACTTGGAGAAGTCAGGGAGCCGATACTTGGGTGGTAGCGGGACCAACTCGTATTCATCGGGGTACGGCTTGGAATAGCCGATTGTCCTCCTTTTCGGCACCATGCCGAACTGGTCCCGCAGGATCGTGCTGATCTGATCCACGGTGCTGGCTGTAAGAGTCGAACTCTGAAGATTCGCCGGGGTGGCGTACTTAGCCAGCCATGCTTGCTTTTCCAGCTCTGAGCCAACTGCAGGAGCTGGGCTCTGGAGGTTCGTCGGAGTGGCGTACTTAGTTAGCCACGTCTGCTTCTCAAGATCTGTCGCTGACGTTCCTCCTGTTTTCCCAGAAGTCCCTGATGTTGCGGCCTGGTTTGTGAGCGCCCAGCTACCGCAGTCTGGCACATATGTGCACATGTACCCGTGAGGGATCTCCTTAGGCGCCTCCTGCAAGAACTGACAGTCACTAGGGTCACCACCGATCTTGTAGACGACGAATGCCGGTGAGTTCGGCACTTCTGGTGCTGCCCACGCAAATGGCAGCGGTGGACGGGACTGGAGTGGCAACTCTCCTTGATGTGTCCCGAGAGCTGGTCCTGACGGCGAGTACTGATGCCTCATGATCTCCTGGATCACCCGAAGAGCGACACGCTCCAAAGTGTTCACCAGGTTCTCAGAGTGGCGGTGTAGCGAGTGAGCTACCATGTAGTTGATCTCCTGCCGCAGGGACCTGGTGCGTTCTTCCGATGGGGCGGATAGGTCTATTCCATCGAGCGCACCTTGAGGTGAGAACCCTTTCCACCTGATGCCATGTGAACGGGTCCTGTGAAACGAGCCGATGAGGTCGGCTTCGAGGATCGTTTTGACCTCGTCATACTTCTTCTTGAGCTCCTCGGTCAGATCCTCGTACGTGACTGGGGTGCCGTCCGCCATCTCAGATGTAGATGGCGATGTGGTTGATGTCGAAGCTCGTCCCACCGGGCGTGCCAGAATGTGTTGCGGTCAGAAACCCACCGGCGGGCAGCGACGGGCAACACAGTAGAGCCGGAAACAACTTAGGGCTGCGGCTGGCCCTGGTCCCTCCGAGCGACGGCCCGCAAAGCCTCTGGTACACACGTCCGATGCTGGTGCAAGGGCGTGCCACCTGACCTATACCTGGTCAGGAAGGTGATGGAGATGCCTCGCTTAGTTTCCTGCATGGCATACACGTAAACATTAAATACGAGCCTCGATCGGCTCTCAGGTTGTCCTGTGAATCGGCTCAAGGAGCCGATCCACCCATGATTCGTACGAGGTGCACGAATATATGGTGGTCCTACTTGATCAAGATAAAGCTAACTCGATATACGACGATTTGGGGTTTTCACCGCATAATCGGATCATCTGTAACATCCCAAAATTTTCAAATTTTGGAATGTAAAGATAAATAAATTAAGTTGATTGAATTGTTTGTCTTTGTTGAAATTTCACAAGGAACTAAAACTTTTTGAGTTTATTTATAAGCCTTTCCCAAAATAAGTTTTCACAAAGATTTGTTTTCAAAATATTTCAAACCAAACCTATTTATGTTTCATGGTTTTGAAATCATATAAGATTCTATTTTGAGACAAAAGGCCCAAACCTTATTCTGATATATCAATGCCCAAGTAGCCATATAAAACGTTATATTTATAATAACATTTTTGTAATTTGGTTTTTGACCAAAATGAGTTTTATAAAGTTAATTGAGTCGTTTCGACTTCAATACCATAATCTATGTTGAAATAAAATCTGCAAAAGGTTTCATTTTCGTGAAATATTTTAATTGCTTGATTGTATAAAATATAAATTATATTTCTAAATTTTGCTAATAGTCTATTAGGCTAAGTGCACAAAATATATATACCATGTGCTTGTTTGGACTGAAATAGTATTCCATATTGTCCATATTGTCCACATACTGTACACTAATTTTTACAGAACCTTCATGTTTGGTTTCTCTAAAATTGGATACCCAAACTGAAACTAAAAAATGTAAAGTACAAATCAGAAAATAGAAAAGAATGAAAGAAAAAGAACGTCCGGCCGGGCCGGCCAAGCCGGAACCGCGCACGCGCGCACGCTCGCGAGAGGCCAGAGGCCAAGTCACGCAGCGCAGCCACGCTGCCTTTTCCTTTTCGTTTTTTTTCTTTTTCTTCTCTCACTGTCGCGGGGGCCGCAGCTATCTTCAACCTCTAGCCAGAGTTTATCTCACGTACGCGTATGAACCAGAACCGAAAATCTCCTGTTTCTTCGCCGGCTCCGTTCGATTTCGTGCTCTCTTTTTCCACGAAATTCTATCTATAAATAACCCACACCTGTGCACACTTTATCCCGCAAAAACCCTAACCAATCCCGCCGCCAGGCTGACGATTTTGCTCGCCGGAGTCCGTCTCTGCCGTCGCCGTATTTCTCTCGATTCCGACGAGTATTCAAGGTTTTTCTGCTCCCGTTTGGTCCCTATTTGATCAGCTTGTTCTTGCGCATCTTCTCCACTTCTTTTTCATTTTCTTTTTCCTCGCAGCGTAGCGCTGACGCCGAAGAAATCTGAGGTTGCCGCAGCCTTGGCAACTCCGTCCGAAGAACGCCGGCAACTCAGGGCCTCCGAGGCAACGCCCTGTATGCAGTCGACCCCTTCGTCTTCGTCCGCTTCACGTCGACCTCGCCACCACCGCCGACGACCACTAGAACGACGGGAACCATCACCTCGACTGGATCACACCGGAGCAGCACCACCTCCGGCCGTCCTCGTCGTTGTTACACGGAAGAGATCGAGGCCGCCGGCCTCAACACCGAGCTCTGCGCGAAGAGCTGGTTCCCGTGGACATTTTCCCTGAGCCAGGACACCACCGGAGAGGGGACATGGACCGCGCGCGATCACGGCAGTGTCTCCTTCGTCAACATGTAAGCCAGCTAGCGCTTCATAGTTCAAAAGGAATTTAGCAGATCCATTGACGCCGTCTGATCGAAATCTAAGGGTGTTTGTTAGCTTATAATAAACTGATCAGCTCAGCCTCACATACCGATCGATCCGTTCCTGTATATGCTAGCTCATATCTTATGTCTAACTTCAAAATTTCATATCAAATGATCTATAGGTCAGTTTTAGGCGATATTTTTTTGCATTAGGTTTGTAATTAAATCATCTATAATTTTTATGTAGAAAGCTTTTTCATCCGAGCAACTTTATCTGACAACTTTACACACATTATTATGATCGTCCCGTAAAGTATTTAATCTTGTAAATTTTGTAACAAATGTCTATTAACTCGGAATTTTACAAATGATATATAGCTAGATTCATAAAAACGAGAAGAACATCATGGTACTGTGAGCTTATATTTTCACGGAAGTTACATATTTTCAAATTATAAATAGTGCTTACAGTATATTTAATGTATTGTAAATTTGGTAAATTATTTCAACTTGATTCCAACACCAAATAAAAACTATTGAAATTTTCTATGCAGTGGCACACCTGTATTTAATTTATGAAACAAGTTTTAAGTATTCAAATGTAAATATGAGAATTTGAGTATTCTCATGATAGATGCAATTTCCGAATTAATTTTGACAAGATTCCTTTTACAAAAGTAACCCAAATTTTCATACATATGTGTCCAAATTATTTAAGATATATTATATCAACCTAAATCATTTTGGCCTAGATCCCATTATTCAATTTCTAATTAAGCTATTTGGGAAAAATATGATTATTATTTTGCCATGGGCAAATGTTGTGTTGGGATACTCTACACCAATGCGCATGTGATAAAACATTTATATCCATTCACATCATTGAATAACTTTCTCCCTATCTTTCATGACTATCCAACCTCATGCTATTCAATTCTAAAGATATGACCTATGCAAATTACAAAATGAGTCATTTGAGTAATTCAGTATATCATGAGTTCATACCCAAGCCTTTGTGTAACTTGAGCTATTGTGATAAGTGCTGTCACGCTTTAACTTAATAGCATTTGATTTTTCACCATGTGGAATCTACGTGATTCTTATCACATGAACCAATCCAATTTTGCTCATTCCTTTGTAATCAATCTTCCTTTACCAATTGTTCATTGATGGTACTTCTCTTTCTAAGTAATTGAGCTCATCATTCAATATCTCAAATTCATATCTTGCAAGCCATACCTCTGCCATACCTTTAATTTTCCAATTAACCATCAATTTAATGAAAACTAAAATACAATGAATAACAAATCTTTCTAAATTGTTGTCTTGCTTGATTTTCTTGTTGTTTGAATGTGTGTTTATGTTCTGTTACTTTTATGTTATAGTTGTACGGAGAGATACGAGTTTTGATTGAGAGAAGTGCAGAATTCTTCAATTACCAAAAAGGCAAGTGTCACACACTGTTCTGTCCTATTATTTTTGTATGCACATTGTAGTTATTTTCAGTAGCTATGTATGTGTAGGAGTTTTTCAAATTATATATTGCTATGCCAATAAACCTATCTAGGATAGCCATATGATTTCATGCTTTATTCTTTGTCGCCACCGTACTGTAGTATGCTTAGCGTTGCTATTGTAGATGCGTGGCTGGGATTTCATGATGTGATATGTGGTATGGTGAAAGTATTGTTTTATGTAATAAAACAACCTAAGATAATGAATCATCTGGGTGGAAGTGGTTTGCTTGGTTTATGTTGAGTGGTTACAACGGAGTCATGTCTATGGCGGTCGTGTGTATCACACTTGTGGATGGCCACCCAGAAACAAGGAGATTTGACAGGTTTCTTGTTTAGTAGCTTCCGTGTACAGCCGCATGTCATATGGGCTCTGGCTTGACTAAGTAGGTTGTAGGAACCCGACCTGACGTGACTAGCAGATGTAGATGTGTAGGTTGGCATGGGTCCGTCCAGATGGCTCGGGGTACTACTTCTGAAAACGGTCTCGACTTAGTCTTTTCCCGACCATTTGAGCAAATTGAGCATCATGGTAAAAGGGGATGACTAGGTCATGTGGGTAAAGTGTACAATCCTCTCGAGAGTGTCAAACTAAGTACTTAGCCGTGTCCCCGGTTACGGACAACTATGAGCAACTAGGCATGTTACTGTTTGGAAGATCTCATCATTCCAATTTCTTAATAAAACTTGATGGGACAAACAATGGGTTTAGGAGCATGCAAAGCTAGGTTGTCTTGTGTTTACATGGGCCTATGCTAGCATGTCCGTAGATGTTTAGGAGCATATGAAGCTAACTGTCTTGCGACGGCATGGGTTATGCTAATATGTTTCTAGACGATAATTTTTAAAGAATAAAACCGTTTATAAAAGATAGGGAAACTGTTGCTTTCCGCAAAAGAGCCGAAACTCCACTTGCCAAATGAGCACGTAGTTGTTAGGCGCCATTTATATATCCACCAAAAGTGACATTTTCCAATACAATTCCAAATGTATTGACCCTGCGTGGCTGCAACGTTTTATGTTGCAGATATTCCGTTGAACGAGTGAGGTTCGATGGTTAGGGTTACGAGTCTATACTCGACATGCTCGCCTGTGGCACATGAAGACGAAGGACTCCATGCTGTTATGGATCGTGGTGAACTCTGATATTGAGCTAGCCTTGTGCTATGCAATTTGTAAGTTATTATGTAATTTTGGATCATGCGATGTAATAAAGACCTCTGTTTCTTGGTATTACATCTTAAACTGTGTGTGCTAGCGATTGATCCAGGGACTAGCACTACTAAGCACAGAGATTCAACCCGTACCGGGTCGGATCGTTACAGATGGTATCAGAGCATTGTGTTGACTGTAGGTTCGTGATCCTAAGTTTGGAATAGTAATAGGAAGACCTTAGGATGAAAAATCTATCTAAACTAGTTTTTATTAAAAGATCTTGCATTTTGAACTTCTTGTATTCTCCTCTACTTAACCTTCAAAAGAATTTCCTCTTATCTTAGATGGCCTAACTCTTGAAATCCATCAAGAAAGGATTGATGATGACCACATACCTTAAGTGTGAAGACCGATGCTTCATATGTTATTATTCGACTCAACATGATGCAACTTCATGGAAGGCCAACGAAGAATTTGGAGAAGACATCGATGCACATTTGACAACCCCACAGATACATCATAACAGTAGAAGAAGTTGAAGCATTGGAGGCATAAATAGAATAGACCACCAATAATTTTAGCTTGTTAGACCAACGATATCAGAATAACATTATGATCATACTAACTTGTGGTATGACCATATTGGATTTTGTATTTGTTTGAACTAGTTTGATTGATGTGAAGAATGCTTGGTAGATTTTGTTTGTAAGATGAATTGCCTTGATTTGCTATTTTGAGTGTAGTAATTCTCTTTAGAATCTTTCTATCTATTCTCGTATATACCCAACCCAACAAATGTTTTCCTGACAAATCATCCTGGAGATAACCCTAACAAAACCAACCTTGATGTTCCATATCAAGATGAAGAAGCGTAGAGTGTGAGATACGTAAAACCCTAGTTAAGGATCGATAGAAATGTTTTCAAAACAATTCAATAATGGGGATTAAAGCATTGATTCAATCCTCCATAGAAATTTTATCAAACTTGTAAGGTTGACCAAGTGTTAGAATGCGAGATTCAATAAATCAAATACGGAGTAATAATCTGGGTGAGGATGGATTGATCACCATTCCTACTACTCTTATTATTCGCTTTCGTAATATTGACTTTGCGAATCTAGAGAGACATACCTACACAAGAGATGTCGGCGAATAAGCCAAAACCCTAGGGTGGATAAATATTATATCCTTATAGTGGGTAAGTGCTGCCAAGCGTAGGACTACGTCTAGTTTGAAGATCTATCACTAGATGAAGAGTGGTGGAAAGCTGTCGAAGACACCAAGAAGCAAAAGATGAAGGATGTCATGATGTTTTCACTATCTTGGCCTCCGGATTGACCTAAAGAGTGACCCCTCATTGTCAAAATTAGATCAACCACCATCCTATATGGATTAGCAAACCCAACCATGAGAAAAGGCCTACTAAAAATCCCTTGGAAGTGATATGTGGTTCACTATATGTGAATCAATATTCGCCTATTCGATTTTAACTCAGAAGCCATAAGCTATAGATGTTTTCAAAAGATGACCTGGTGTCAAGTCATGTCCTAGGATGTGCCAAGTTATACCCAAGATAGTCTTAACCTAAACCCAAGACTTAAGACTGCCTAGAAAAATTTCCTTTAAGGGTGGTAGCCCACCCCAACATATCCCAAACCCATCTTTCTTTCTAGCCTTTCTCGAATCTCGAGGACGAGATTCCTTTTAAGGGTGGTAGTCTGTAACATCCCAAAATTTTCAAATTTTGGAATGTAAAGATAAATAAATTAAGTTGATTGAATTGTTTGTCTTTGTTGAAATTTCACAAGGAACTAAAACTTTTTGAGTTTATTTATAAGCCTTTCCCAAAATAAGTTTTCACAAAGATTTGTTTTCAAAATATTTCAAACCAAACCTATTTATGTTTCATGGTTTTGAAATCATATAAGATTCTATTTTGAGACAAAAGGCCCAAACCTTATTCTGATATATCAATGCCCAAGTAGCCATATAAAACGTTATATTTATAATAACATTTTTGTAATTTGGTTTTTGACCAAAATGAGTTTTATAAAGTTAATTGAGTCGTTTCGACTTCAATACCATAATCTATGTTGAAATAAAATCTGCAAAAGGTTTCATTTTCGTGAAATATTTTAATTGCTTGATTGTATAAAATATAAATTATATTTCTAAATTTTGCTAATAGTCTATTAGGCTAAGTGCACAAAATATATATACCATGTGCTTGTTTGGACTGAAATAGTATTCCATATTGTCCATATTGTCCACATACTGTACACTAATTTTTACAGAACCTTCATGTTTGGTTTCTCTAAAATTGGATACCCAAACTGAAACTAAAAAATGTAAAGTACAAATCAGAAAATAGAAAAGAATGAAAGAAAAAGAACGTCCGGCCGGGCCGGCCAAGCCGGAACCGCGCACGCGCGCACGCTCGCGAGAGGCCAGAGGCCAAGTCACGCAGCGCAGCCACGCTGCCTTTTCCTTTTCGTTTTTTTTCTTTTTCTTCTCTCACTGTCGCGGGGGCCGCAGCTATCTTCAACCTCTAGCCAGAGTTTATCTCACGTACGCGTATGAACCAGAACCGAAAATCTCCTGTTTCTTCGCCGGCTCCGTTCGATTTCGTGCTCTCTTTTTCCACGAAATTCTATCTATAAATAACCCACACCTGTGCACACTTTATCCCGCAAAAACCCTAACCAATCCCGCCGCCAGGCTGACGATTTTGCTCGCCGGAGTCCGTCTCTGCCGTCGCCGTATTTCTCTCGATTCCGACGAGTATTCAAGGTTTTTCTGCCCCCGTTTGGTCCCTATTTGATCAGCTTGTTCTTGCGCATCTTCTCCACTTCTTTTTCATTTTCTTTTTCCTCGCAGCGTAGCGCTGACGCCGAAGAAATCTGAGGTTGCCGCAGCCTTGGCAACTCCGTCCGAAGAACGCCGGCAACTCAGGGCCTCCGAGGCAACGCCCTGTATGCAGTCGACCCCTTCGTCTTCGTCCGCTTCACGTCGACCTCGCCACCACCGCCGACGACCACTAGAACGACGGGAACCATCACCTCGACTGGATCACACCGGAGCAGCACCACCTCCGGCCGTCCTCGTCGTTGTTACACGGAAGAGATCGAGGCCGCCGGCCTCAACACCGAGCTCTGCGCGAAGAGCTGGTTCCCGTGGACATTTTCCCTGAGCCAGGACACCACCGGAGAGGGGACATGGACCGCGCGCGATCACGCCAGTGTCTCCTTCGTCAACATGTAAGCCAGCTAGCGCTTCATAGTTCAAAAGGAATTTAGCAGATCCATTGACGCCGTCTGATCGAAATCTAAGGGTGTTTGTTAGCTTATAATAAACTGATCAGCTCAGCCTCACATACCGATCGATCCGTTCCTGTATATGCTAGCTCATATCTTATGTCTAACTTCAAAATTTCATATCAAATGATCTATAGGTCAGTTTTAGGCGATATTTTTTTGCATTAGGTTTGTAATTAAATCATCTATAATTTTTATGTAGAAAGCTTTTTCATCCGAGCAACTTTATCTGACAACTTTACACACATTATTATGATCGTCCCGTAAAGTATTTAATCTTGTAAATTTTGTAACAAATGTCTATTAACTCGGAATTTTACAAATGATATATAGCTAGATTCATAAAAACGAGAAGAACATCATGGTACTGTGAGCTTATATTTTCACGGAAGTTACATATTTTCAAATTATAAATAGTGCTTACAGTATATTTAATGTATTGTAAATTTGGTAAATTATTTCAACTTGATTCCAACACCAAATAAAAACTATTAAAATTTTCTATGCAGTGGCACACCTGTATTTAATTTATGAAACAAGTTTTAAGTATTCAAATGTAAATATGAGAATTTGAGTATTCTCATGATAGATGCAATTTCCGAATTAATTTTGACAAGATTCCTTTTACAAAAGTAACCCAAATTTTCATACATATGTGTCCAAATTATTTAAGATATATTATATCAACCTAAATCATTTTGGCCTAGATCCCATTATTCAATTTCTAATTAAGCTATTTGGGAAAAATATGATTATTATTTTGCCATGGGCAAATGTTGTGTTGGGATACTCTACACCAATGCGCATGTGATAAAACATTTATATCCATTCACATCATTGAATAACTTTCTCCCTATCTTTCATGACTATCCAACCTCATGCTATTCAATTCTAAAGATATGACCTATGCAAATTACAAAATGAGTCATTTGAGTAATTCAGTATATCATGAGTTCATACCCAAGCCTTTGTGTAACTTGAGCTATTGTGATAAGTGCTGTCACGCTTTAACTTAATAGCATTTGATTTTTCACCATGTGGAATCTACGTGATTCTTATCACATGAACCAATCCAATTTTGCTCATTCCTTTGTAATCAATCTTCCTTTACCAATTGTTCATTGATGGTACTTCTCTTTCTAAGTAATTGAGCTCATCATTCAATATCTCAAATTCATATCTTGCAAGCCATACCTCTGCCATACCTTTAATTTTCCAATTAACCATCAATTTAATGAAAACTAAAATACAATGAATAACAAATCTTTCTAAATTGTTGTCTTGCTTGATTTTCTTGTTGTTTGAATGTGTGTTTATGTTCTGTTACTTTTATGTTATAGTTGTACGGAGAGATACGAGTTTTGATTGAGAGAAGTGCAGAATTCTTCAATTACCAAAAAGGCAAGTGTCACACACTGTTCTGTCCTATTATTTTTGTATGCACATTGTAGTTATTTTCAGTAGCTATGTATGTGTAGGAGTTTTTCAAATTATATATTGCTATGCCAATAAACCTATCTAGGATAGCCATATGATTTCATGCTTTATTCTTTGTCGCCACCGTAATCTTTGTAGTATGCTTAGCGTTGCTATTGTAGATGCGTGGCTGGGATTTCATGATGTGATATGTGGTATGGTGAAAGTATTGTTTTATGTAATAAAACAACCTAAGATAATGAATCATCTGGGTGGAAGTGGTTTGCTTGGTTTATGTTGAGTGGTTACAACGGAGTCATGTCTATGGCGGTCGTGTGTATCACACTTGTGGATGGCCACCCAGAAACAAGGAGATTTGACAGGTTTCTTGTTTAGTAGCTTCCGTGTACAGCCGCATGTCATATGGGCTCTGGCTTGACTAAGTAGGTTGTAGGAACCCGACCTGACGTGACTAGCAGATGTAGATGTGTAGGTTGGCATGGGTCCGTCCAGATGGCTCGGGGTACTACTTCTGAAAACGGTCTCGACTTAGTCTTTTCCCGACCATTTGAGCAAATTGAGCATCATGGTAAAAGGGGATGACTAGGTCATGTGGGTAAAGTGTACAATCCTCTCGAGAGTGTCAAACTAAGTACTTAGCCGTGTCCCCGGTTACGGACAACTATGAGCAACTAGGCATGTTACTGTTTGGAAGATCTCATCATTCCAATTTCTTAATAAAACTTGATGGGACAAACAATGGGTTTAGGAGCATGCAAAGCTAGGTTGTCTTGTGTTTACATGGGCCTATGCTAGCATGTCCGTAGATGTTTAGGAGCATATGAAGCTAACTGTCTTGCGACGGCATGGGTTATGCTAATATGTTTCTAGACGATAATTTTTAAAGAATAAAACCGTTTATAAAAGATAGGGAAACTGTTGCTTTCCGCAAAAGAGCCGAAACTCCACTTGCCAAATGAGCACGTAGTTGTTAGGCGCCATTTATATATCCACCAAAAGTGACATTTTCCAATACAATTCCAAATGTATTGACCCTGCGTGGCTGCAACGTTTTATGTTGCAGATATTCCGTTGAACGAGTGAGGTTCGATGGTTAGGGTTACGAGTCTATACTCGACATGCTCGCCTGTGGCACATGAAGACGAAGGACTCCATGCTGTTATGGATCGTGGTGAACTCTGATATTGAGCTAGCCTTGTGCTATGCAATTTGTAAGTTATTATGTAATTTTGGATCATGCGATGTAATAAAGACCTCTGTTTCTTGGTATTACATCTTAAACTGTGTGTGCTAGCGATTGATCCAGGGACTAGCACTACTAAGCACAGAGATTCAACCCGTACCGGGTCGGATCGTTACATCATCCTACTCACGATTGGGCCTCGCGGCCACGCACGGTGATCGTAAGCCGATCCTAGATAGGGCCTAAAAACCAACACGAGGTTGATCCCCGGAACATCCTGCCTAGGACTAGCAAACGACACCCTACGTGCCGCTGGATCCTCCAACCCTTTGTAAGGCCTAACTATTGCAGATATTAAACTAATCCTTGTAGAACAAGGAGCAACCGTAACGGATCGGATCTACTAAATAATGATCAAGCGGGGTGCCGCCCCTACACCTAAGATAGGTGTAAGGGCGGCTAGATGCGTAAGGGTTGCACTACATTAGCATATGATACGAAGAACTATGCTAACCCTAACACATCTATGATAACTACGTTGCTCGCCATCAAAAAGGCTTCAGTACGAGCAACGCGTGAACAACATAAAGCTTGTGCTGCCTAGATCGCAAGATGCGATCTAGGCAGCATGATGCTTACCGGTAGAAACCCTCGAGACGAAGGAGTTGGCGATGCGCCGAGATTGATTTGTGGTTGAACGTTGGTTGTTGTTTATTCCATAAACCCTAGATACATATTTATAGTCCAGGGGACTTTCTAACGTGGGAATAATCCCCACCGTGTACGAGACAAACTCTACCTAAACAACACGTATCCTACTATATTACAGATACACTGGCCAACTAGCCCAAACTTTGCATAACAGGCCGATTCACGTATTTCTTCCATATATATTCTTCAAATTCATCTTGATCGCGGCCCACCTCTGACTCGGTCAAATTCTGGTGATAACAGAAACTCATGCGGCTGTGGAGAGCTATGAGGCCTCAAAACAGTTCTTTGGCTGTATGATGGAAGAGGACAGCTCCGTTAGTGAGCACGTGTTCGCTATGTCCGGACACGCGAAGAAGCTCGGTGACTTGGGGATTATCATCCCCAACCAGCTGGGTATTCATCGTGTTCTCCAATCACTGCCACCAAGTTACAAGAACTTCGTGATGAACTACAATATGCAGAACATGAACAAGGAGTTACCTTAACTCTTCTCCATGCTAAAATCTGCTGAGATTGAGATACAGAAAGAGCACCAAGTGTTGATGGTCAACAAGACCACCAAGTTCAAGAAGCAGGGCAAACCTAAGAAGTACCTTAAGAAGGGTGGAAAGAAAGCTGCCGCGCCTCTTGAGAAGCCTAAGGGTGGCTCTAAACCTGATACTGACTGCTATTACTACAATGGGAAGGGGCACTGGAAGCGGAATTGCCCCAAGTACTTGGCTGATCTGAAGAGCGGCCTTGTCAAGAAGAAGAAAGGTATATCTGATATACATGTTATAGATGTTTATCTCACTGGTTCTCGTACTAGTGCCTGGGTATTTGATACTGGTTTGGTTGCTCATATTTGTAACTCGAAACAGGAACTACGGAATAAACGAAGCCTAGCGAGGGATGAAGTGACGATGCGCATTGGAAATGGATCCAAGGTCGATGTGATCGCTGTCGGCACGCTCCCTCTACATATACCATCGGGATTAGTTTTAGACCTTGATGTCTACGCCCCCTCCTTTTCCTGTAGACGGTGTTGGGCCTCCAAGAGCAGAGGTTTGTAGAACAGCAACAAGTTTCCCTTAAGTGGATCACCCAAGGTTTATCGAACTCAGGGAGGAAGAGGTCAAAGATATCCCTCTCATGCAACCCTGCAACCACAAAGCAAGAAGTCTCTTGTGTCCCCAACACACCAAATAGGTGCACTAGTTCGGCGAAGAGATAGTGAAATACAGGTGGTATGAATAAGTAGCAACAGCACCAGAAAAGTGCTTTGCCCAGGACAGTAAACAAGCAGTAGTAACGCAGCAGTAGTAACACAGTAAAACAGTAAACAAGCAGCGATAGCAGTATTGGAAACAAGGCCTAGGGATCAGACTTTCACTAGTGGACACTCTCAACATTGATCACATAACAGAATAGATAAATGCATACTCTACACTCTTGTTGGATGATGAACACCATTGCGTAGGATTACACGAACCCTCAATGCCGGAGTTAACAAGCTCCACAATTCAATGTTCATATTTAAATAACCTTAGAGTGCATGAAAGATCAACACGACTAAACCAAGTACTAATGTAGCATGCACACTGTCACCTTCACGCTACGAAAGGAGGCATAGATCACATCAATACCATCATAGCAATAGTTAACTTCATAATCTACAAGAGATCACAATCATAGCCTACGCCAAGTACTAACACGGATGCACACACTGTCACCATTACACCGTGCAGGAGGAATAAAACTACTTTAATAACATCACTAGAGTAGCACATAGATAAATTGTGATACAAAACACATTGCAATCATAAAGAGATATAAATAAGCACTTCACTATGCCATTCATAACAGCAAATAAGTATTCTGTGAAATATAGCCTAAGAGACCCACACGGTGCACACACTGTCACCTTTACACACGTGGGACAAGGAGTCTCCGGAGATCACATAAGTAAAATTCACTTGACTAGCATAACGACATCTAGATTACAATCTTCATCATATGGATCTCAATCATGTAAGGCAGCTCATGAGATCATTGTATTGAAGTACATAGGGAGAGAGATGAACCACATAGCTACCGGTACAGCCCCGAGCCTCGATGGAGAACTACTCCCTCCTCATGGGAGACAGCAGCGTTGATGGAGATGGCGGTGGTGTCGATGGAGGAGCCTTCCGGGGGCACTTCCCCGTCCCGACGGCGTGCCGGAACAGAGACTCCTGTCCCCCAGATCTTGGCTTCGCGATGGCGGCGGCTCTGGAAGGTTTCTCGTACCGTGGCTTTTTCGTATCGAGGTTTTAGGTCCAGGGGCTTTATATAGGCGAAGAGGCGACGTCAGAAGGTCGAAGGGGCACCGACACTATAGGGTGGCGCGGCCAGGGCCTGGGCCGCGCCGGCCTATGGTCTGGGTGTCCTGTGGCCCCCCTCTGGTCCTTCCCGGGTGTTCTGGAAGCTTCGTGGAAAAATAGGATGCTGGGCGTTGATTTCGTCCGATTCCGAGAATATTTCCTTACTAGGATTTCTGAAACCAAAAACAGCAGAAAACAGCAACTGGCTCTTCGGTATCTTGTTAATAGGTTAGTTCCAGAAAATGCACGAATATGACATAAAGTGTGCATAAAACATGTAGATATCATCAATAATGTGGCATGGAACATAAGAAATTATCGATACGTCGGAGACGTATCAGCATCCCCAAGCTTAGTTCTGCTCGTCCCGAGCAGGTAAAACGATAACAAAGATAATTTCTGAAGTGACATGCCATCATAACCTTGATCATACTATTTGTAAGCATATGTAATGAATGCAGCGATCAAAACAATGGTAATGACATGAGTAAACAAATGAATCATATAGCAAAGACTTTTCATGAATAGTACTTAAAGACAAGCATCAATAAGTCTTGCATAAGAGTTAACTCGTAAAGCAATAAATCAAAGTAAAGGTATTGAAGCAACACAAAGGAAGATTAAGTTTCAGCGGTTGCTTTCAACTTATAACATGTATATCTCATGGATAATTGTCAACATAGAGTAATATAATAAGTGCAATATGCAAGTATGTAAGAATCAATGCACAGTTCACACAAGTGTTTGCTTCTTGAGGTGGAGAGAAATAGGTGAACTGACTCAACATAAAAGTAAAAAGATTGCTATATTTGTGCTAGAGCTTTTATTTTGAAAACATGAAACAATTTTGTCAACGGTAGTAATAAAGCATATGCGTTATGTAAATTATATCTTACAAGTTGCAAGCCTCATGCATAGTATACTAATAGTGCCCGCACCTTGTCCTAATTAGCTTGGACTACCGGATCATCACAATACACATGTTTTAACCAAGTGTCACAATGGGGTACCTCCATGCCGCCTGTACAAAGGTCTAAGGAGAAAGCTCGCATTTTGGATTTCTCGCTTTTGATTATTCTCAACTTAGACATCCATACCGGGACAACATGGATAACAGATAATGGACTCCTCTTTAATGCATAAGCATGTGGCAACAATTATTATTCTCATATGAGATTGAGGATATATGTCCAAAACTGAAACTTCCACCATGAATCATGGCTTTAGTTAGCGGCCCAATGTTCTTCTCTAACAATATGTATGCTCCAACCATTAAGGTGGTAGATCTCTCTTACTTCAGACAAGACGGACATGCATAGCAACTCACATGATATTCAACAAAGAATAGTTGATGGCGTCCGCAGAAACATGGTTATCGCACAACAAGCAACTTAATAAGAGATAAAGTGCATAAGTACATATTCAATACCACAATAGTTTTTAAGCTATTTGTCCCATGAGCTATATATTGCAAAGGCGAATGATGGAATTTTAAAGGTAGCACTCAAGCAATTTACTTTGGAATGGCGGAGAAATACCATGTAGTAGGTAGGTATGGTGGACACAAATGGCATAGTGGTTGGCTCAAGGATTTTGGATGCATGAGAAGTATTCCCTATCGATACAAGGTTTAGGCTAGCAAGGTTATTTGAAACAAACACAAGGATGAAGCGGTGCAGCAAAACTCACATAAAAGACATATTGAAAACATTATAAGACTCTACACCGTCTTCCTTGTTGTTCAAAACTCAATACTAGAAACTATCTAGACTTTAGAGAGACCAAATATGCAAACCAAATTAGCAAGCTCTAGGTGTTTCTTCATTAATGGGTGTGATGACCCACAAGTATAGGGGGTGTATCGTAGTATCTTCGATAAGTAAGAATGTCGATCCCAACGAGGAGCAGAAGGTGTTGACAAGCAGTTTCGATGAAGGATTCACTGTAAATGCTCACAGACAAGTATTCAGGGGGTTTTGATGTAACAGTTGAATAAAGTACGAGTAAGTAAAGTGCGAGAGTAATAATTGCAGCGAGTGGCCCAATCCTTTTTAGCACAAAGGACAAGCCGGTTTGTTTACTTATAATGACCAAACGTTCTCGAGGACACACGGGATTTTAGTCTAATGCTTTCGCTACATACGGTTAAATAATCTTCATTGTTATGATAAGTGTTGTGTGGGTGAACCTATGCTAATGTACCGCCCTTCCTAGGACTAATACATACTTGTGATTATACCCCTTGCAAGCATCCGCAACTACAAGAAAGTAATTAAGAATAAATCTAACCACAGCCTTAAACTCTGAGATCCTGCGATCCCTCCTGCATCGATATACCAACGGGGGTTTAGGTTTCTGTCACTCCGGCAACCCCGCAATTAGCAAACGAATACAAGATGCATTCCCCTAGGCCCATAAATGGTGAAGTGTCATGTAGTCGACGTTCACATGACACCACTAGAAGAATAACACCACAACTTAAATATCATACCATTGAATATTACTCAACCATAGTTCACTACTAGCATTTAGACTTCACCCATGTCCTCAAGAACTAAACGAACTACTCACGAGACATCATATGGAACATGATCAGAGGTGATATGATGATGAATAACAATCTGAACATAAACTTGGTTCAATGGTTTCACTCAATAGCATCAACAACAAGTAGAGATCGATACCGGGAGAGTTTCCCCTATCAAACAATCAAGATCAAACCCAAATTGCTACGGCGGTGACGGTGTCCAGCGGTGGAGACGGCGGTGATGATGGTGGAGATGATGATGATGGTGATGGAGATGATGTCCAGCTCGATGACGGTGACGATGGCGTCGATTTCCCCCTCCCGGAGGGAATTTCCCCGGCGGATTCCTGCCCGCCGGAGAGCTCTTTTCTCTCTGGTGTTCTCCGCCCCGCAGAGGCGGCTTTAACTCTTCGCGAGGTACCCTCTGTGGCTTAGGTTTTCAGGACGAAGGATTTCGTGAAGAAAAGGAGGCGAAAGGGGTCGTGGGCCCCCCAAACCACATGGCGGCGCGGCCAGGGCATGGGCCGCGCCGCCCTAGGGTGTGGGCCCACCCTGGCTCCTCCTGGCTCCTCCTTCTGGCTTCCTTCGTCATCTTGAAAAATAGGATTTTTGGTATAATTTCCTTCCACAGTTGATCTTCCGAAATATTGCGTTCTGACGGTGCTTTTTCCAGCAGAATCTTGGCTCCGGTGCTTGATCCTCCAATAATGATGAAACATGCAAAATAGATGAAATAACATAAGTATTGTGTCCCAATATGAAATATATCAATGAATAACAGCAAATTATGATATAAATAGTGATGCAAATTGGACGTATCAACTCCCCCCAAGCTTAGACTTCGCTTGTCCCCAAGCGAAACTGAGCTCGATAGACAGGACCACATGTTTATGGAGTGAAGAGTCGATAAATAAAATACGGACAAGAAGCATCATATTCATTCACACAAGATATTATAGTAAACAACCTCTTATAACTCAACTTGAAACAAGTATAAGGTAATCACAAGTAAAGGTGCATAAGAAATCATAATTGGTGATGGCAAACTTCGTTCTTGGTCAGAGAACAATTAACAGATTATATTTATCTCATTGAGCAGCGCTCTCATGTTAAAGTTTATAAGGCACAACTTGCATACTCAATCATAATGGTCTCTTCATAATCATTGATAACGTGCAGAGCTATATTCATTCAGATAAAACTTGTACTAAACAAGGAAGAATAAAAGACATGATGAAGCAAATCACAATATAATGGTTTGATCACAACTACTCAAATGCTTGCTTGAGATGGAGGGAAATAGGTTTACTGACTCAACATAAAGTAAAAGAAAGGCCCTTCGCAGAGGGAAGCAGGGATTAAATCATGTGCTAGAGCTTTTTCAGTTTTGCAATCATATAAAGAGAATAAAAGTAACATTTTGAGAGGTGTTTGTTGTTGTCAACGACTGGTAGCGGGTACTCTAACCCCCTTGCCAGACAACCTCCTAAGAGCGGCTCCCATATTATTTTCATTTTGTGTGGCACTCCTTCCAACCTTTCTTTCACAAACCATGGCTAACCGAATCCTCGGGTGCCTGCCAACAATCTCATACCATGAAGGAGTGCCTTTTTATTTTAGCTTTATTATGATGATGACACTCCCCCCAACCTTTGCTTACACAAGCCATGGCTAACCGAATACTTCGGGTGCCGTCCATCAATCACATACCATGGAGGAGTGTCTATTTAGTTTAATTAATTTGGGACTGGGAATCCCATTGCCAGCTCTTTTTGCAAAATTATTGGATAAGCGGATGAAGCCACTAGTCCATTGGTGGAAGTTGCCCAACAAGATTGAAAGATAAAACACCACATACTTCCTCATGAGCTATGAAACATTGACACAAATAAGAGATACTAAGTTTTGAATTGTTTAAAGGTAGCACATGAAGTATTTACTTGGAATGGCAGAAAATACCATGTAGTGGGTAGGTATGGTGGACACAAATGACATAGGTTTGGGTTAAGGTTTGGATGCACGAGAAGTATTCCCTCTCAGTACAGGTCTTTGGCTAGCAAGGTTAATTAGCAAGCATAAGAGTCGAGGGAAACAAACAAATATACATATGATAGAAACAATCATGCATCTTCCTTGTAAGCACAAACAATCTTAACTTCAGAATAATAAGCTATGAGCTAACAAGAAAGAAAGACAATGAAACATCTATATGTATTTCTCTTTTCTAACTAAACCTCAAAGTGTTGTTGCTATTGACCAATGCTAAGTTTGCCAAAACCAAATAGATTTATTCAATGCTCCCAAAGTGATACCAATACTAACAACAAGGTAAATCATATAGTAGAGATTGCAAACTAAAATAAGATGTGCAATATGTAAATGATAAGACTTCTCATTAATATTCCATAACGATAACTCACACCAAGGGATACATAGACAACCAACTAAAGAGAGATACTTCCAACTGCAACCCATCTTATATGATAACTTCCCTACTCATGATATGACACTACTTGACAAATAAAAGTAAAAGGTAGTGATAATGTGATACCGCGGCACTCCCCCAAGCTTGGAACAAACCAAGGGGATGCCAATACCGATGATGAATTACTCATGCAGAGATGGTGGTGATGAATTCCCGTCATCAAGCTTCCAAGGAAGAGGCTCTCCATCAAGAAACGACATCTTGGTCTCGGGGATCCTGAAACTAGCAGCACGGCTTATGTATTTAAACCTGTTTTCATACTCACAGTTCTGATTCTGAAAATCATAGAGTTGTGCTTGGAGCTTGTTGGTGGTGTCGTGAAGTGAGAGGATGTCGCTCCAAAGCTTTGCAGTTTCCTTCTCATGTTCAGCAATGAGTTCAGACACAATCCTGTGGAAGATATCCACCTCACGCTCAGCCATCTTCTTGTATTTGAAAACCTCTTGTTCTAGCTTCTCCATCCTGTCTTCCAGGCTTCCTTCTCCTTTAGGACCCTGGACATCCTTGACCTGCAGTTCTCCTTCAACGAGCAGCAACTCCTTGGGGTGCATCCTCAGCTCCTCCATGTACAAGTTGCCAACATCCTTGCTGGATCTGTCCTTCGGAGTTTCCGACGAAGACATGATGGCTCTAGATCCGAAGCAAATCCTGGCAGAAACAGCTCGAAACAAAACACGTCGAGAAAACGATATACGGACCTCCAGGGGTCCGGGGGATTATATAGCAAAAAATTTCACGACAAACGGAAAGTACCAGATCGAACCAGAGTCGGAAAGGGGCGACGGGGCGGCCAAACCATAGGGCGGCGCGGGCCCTGGTCAGGCCGCGCCGGCCTATGGTGCCACGCCCTCGTGCGTCCTTTCCACTCCGTTTCGAACTCGTAATTTTTCATATTTTCCAAAAACAGCGAATATATTGTTCGGAAAGTAAATTGCGTACTTTTCATTACCAGTACTGTTACCTATTCAAAGTCGAGTTCTGGCGGACTGTCAATTTGCCCTTTAATGAAAGTCTCCGGTGTTTCCACTTGAATAATATCAACATCAACATTATAAGAATCACCTGAGATATAATGCTTGAGTCTTTGTCCATTCACCACTTGCGTAGCACTGCCTTGGAGAGAGCTAATTTTGATTGCTCCTGAACGATACACCTCCTCGACAACATATGGTCCTTCCCATTTCGAGAGTAATTTCCCTGCAAAGAATCTGAGACGAGACCGATACAATAGGACTTTATCCCCAATATTAAATTCTCTTTTGATAATCCTCCTATCATGCCATTTTTTAACTTTCTCCTTAAAGAGTTTAGCATTTTCATAAGCTTCACTTCTCCATTCATCTAGAGAACTTAATTGCAACAACCTCTTATCACCGGCAAGTTTAGGATCTTTATTTAACTCTCTAACTGCCCAATAAGCTTTGTGCTCTAGTTCTAAAGGTAAATGACAAGCTTTCCCATAAACCATTTTATAAGGTGACATTCCCATGGGATTTTTGTAAGCAGTTCTATAAGCCCAAAGTGCATCCTTCAATTTACTAGCCCAATTCTTTCTAGTTTTATTAACGGTCTTTCCCAAAATAGATTTAATCTCTCTATTTGATAATTCTACTTGACCACTAGTTTGAGGATGATAAGTGGAAGCAATTCTATGATTAATACCATACTTAGCAAGAGTTTTTCTAAAACCTCCATGAATAAAATGAGAACCTCCATCAGTCATAATATATCTAGGCACTCCAAATCTAGGAAAAATAATATCTAAAAGCATTCTTAAAGAGGTCTCACCATCAGCACTTTTTGTAGGTATAGCTTCCACCCATTTAGTAACATAATCAACAGCAACAAGTATATGAGTGTTACCTTCTGAAGAGGGAAAAGGTCCCATGAAGTCAAATCCCCAACAATCAAACGGTTCAATAACAAGAGTATAATTCATAGGCATTTCATTGCGTCTGGAGATATTACCAACCCTTTGGCATTCATCACAAGATAAAATAAACTTTCTCGCATCCTTGAAGAGAGTTGGCCAATAAAAACCTGATTGTAGAACCTTTTGCGCGGTTCTTTCTCCGGCATGATGTCCTCCATAAGCACTACCATGACATTTACTCAATATCTCTTGTTGTTCATATTCGGGAACACATCTTCGCATAATACCATCCACTCCTTCTTTATATAAGTGTGGGTCATCCCAGAAATAATGCCTCAAGTCATAAAAGAATTTCCTCCTTTGCTGAGCTGAAAAGGTTGGAGGCAAGTACTTGGAAACAATAAAGTTAGCATAATCAGCATACCAAGGACCTGTCTCATGAGCTCACCTTTATTACAGCCAATTGTTCATTTGGAAAACTATCATTAATAGGAACAGGATCATAAACAATATTTTCCAATCTAGACAAATTATCAGCAACAGGATTATCAGCACCTTTCCTATCTATAATATGTAAATCAAATTCTTGCAAAAGAAGTACCCATCTAATAAGCCTCGGCTTAGCATCTTTCTTTGTCATAAGGTATCTAATTGCAGCATGATCAGTATGAATAGTAACTTTTGAATCAACAATATAAGATCTAAATTTATCGCAAGCAAAGACTACAGCTAATAATTCTTTTTCAGTTGTAGCATAATTTCTTTGAGCAGCATCAAGAGTTTTACTAGCATAATGAATAACATTCAGCTTTTTATCTACTCGCTGTCCAAGAATAGCGCCTCTGACAAAATCACTAGCATCACACATAATCTCAAAGGGTAAGTTCCAATCAAGAGGTTCAACTATAGGAGCAGTTGTTAAGGCTTTCTTAAGAGTTTCAAAAGCTTCCTTACAATCATCATCAAAAACAAATGGTACATCTTTTTGAAGAAGATTAGTAAGAGGCTTTGAAATCTTGGAGAAATCTTTAATAAATCTCCTATAAAACCCAACATGACCAAGAACACTACGAATACCTTTAACATCCCTAGGATAGGGCATCTTCTCAATTGCTTCAACTTTAGCTCTATCAACTTCAATACCTCTCTCGGAAATTTTATGTCCCAATACAATTCCTTCATTAACCATAAAGTGGCATTTCTCCCAATTAAGAACAAGGTTAGTTTCTTCACATCTCTGCAAAACTTTATCAAGGTTTCGCAAGCAACTATCAAAAGAATTCCCATAGACGGAAAAATCATCCATGAATACCTCTACAATACTTTCACAAAAACCATGAAAAATAGCAGACATGCATCTTTGAAAAGTAGCAGGAGCATTACATAAACCAAAAGGCATGCGTCTATAAGCATAAGTTCCATAGGGACAAGTAAAAGTCGTTTTCTCTTGATCTTTAGCTTTAACAGCAATTTGTGAAAACCCAGAATAACCATCAAGAAAACAAAAATGAGTGTTTTTAGACAATCTTTCTAGCATTTGATCAATAAATGGTAAAGGGTAATGATCTTTCTTAGTAACTTTATTAACTTTTCAAAAATCAATGCACATTCTATACCCTACAACTACTCTTTGAGGGATAAGCTCATCATTATCATTAGGCACAACAGTCATTCCTCCTTTCTTGGGAACGCAATGCACAGGACTAACCCATCTACTATCAGCAATAGGATATATAATACCAGCTTCAAGAAGTCGTAATACCTCATTCCTTACCACTTCCTTCATCTTCGGAATTAGACGACGATGATGTTCAACAACAGGCTTTGCATCATCTTCCATATTAATAGCATGTTGGCAAATAGAAGGAGAAATCCCTTTCAAATCATCAAGAGTATAGCCAATAGCTCCTCGGTGCTTCTTCAATATTTCCAATAACCTTTCTTCCTCAATCTCTGAAAGCTTAGAACTAATAATAACAGGATATATTTTCTTATCATCAATATGAGCATATTTAAGGTTATCAGGCAAAGGCTTTAAATCAAAAACAGGATCTTCCTTTGGTGGCGGTGTTGTACCCAGATCTTCCACCGGTAAATCATGCTTGAGAATAGGTTGGCGAAGAAAAATTTCCTCAAGCTCATCTCTTTCTTTCCTAAAAACTTCACTCTCGCTATCCTCCAAATGTTGCTGCAAAGGATTATTAGGAACAAGAACAATAGATGCACATTGCTCCATTTTAAAATCATTACTAGGCAAATCAGCTTTATAAGGAGTTTTAGTAAATTTAGAGAAGTTAAACTCATAAGATTCACCAGCAAATTTAGTCAAAATTTTCTCTTTCTTGCAATCTATAATAGCTCCACAAGTATTTAGAAAAGGTCTACCAAAAATAATAGGACAATAATCACTAGCAGCAGAACCAAGTACCAAAAAGTCAGCAGGATATTTAATCTTACCGCATAAAACTTCCACATCTCGAACAATACCAATCGGAGAAATAGTTTCTCTATTAGCCAGCTGAATAACCACATCAATATCTTCAAGTTCACAAGAATCAATTTCGTGCATAATCTCCGTGTAAAGCTCATACGGAATAGCACTAACACTTGCACCAATATCACATAATCCATAATAGCAATGATCACCAATTCTAACAGATAGCATAGGAACACTAGCTTGTTTGGGTTTATTAGGATGTGAAACAATATTAGAAGCATCTTCACAGAAAATAATATGACCATCCTCCACATTTTCAGTCACAAGATCTTTAATTATTGCAACAGCAGGTTCAACTTTTATTTGTTCTTCAGGTTCTACAGGTTTCTTTTCACTTTTATGAACCGCACTATTTATAACAGAGTACTCCTTCATTTTAGCGGGGAAAGGAGTTTTTTCAATATAAGCTTCAGGAATAATATGATCAGCAGTTTCAACTACAACACATTTATTAATAGACGAATCAATTTTATCTTTATACGGTTCATGATACTTATCAAAATTCTTCTTTGGCAATTCATAATGAGAGGCAAAAGCTTTATAAAGATTTGCAGCAACTTGAGAATCAAGACCATATGTAGCACTCATATTACGAAATTTATCAGTATCCATAAAAGCTTCAATGCATTTATAATCATAAATTATACCTGATTCTCTATCCTTGTCGTTCTCCCAACCTTCAGTATTTTCTTGGATCCGGTCAAGAAGGTCCCTTTTAAACTCTTCTTTGTTGCGTGTAAATGATCCAGAACAAGAAGTATCCAGCAAGGTCTTGTCTTGAAAAGAAAGTCTTGCATAGAAATTATCAATAATAACATTACCAGGAAGCTCATGAATGGGGCATTTGAGCATTAAAGACTTCAATCTCCCCCAAGCTTGGGCAATACTCTCTCCATCATGAGGCCAAAAATTATATATGCGATTCCGATCCTTGTGAATTTCACTTGGAGGATAGAACTTAGAATAAAACCGGGGCACAATATCATTCCATTCAAGAGAATCCCCATTATCCAGTAATTTATACCAATGCGCCGCCTTACCAGACAGCGATAAAGAGAATAGTTTCTTCCTCACTTCATCCATAGCAATACCTGCACATTTGAATAACCCGCATAATTCATGCAAAAACAGTAAATGATCACCAGGATGGACAGTTCCATCCCCTTCATAGCGGTTATCCATAACACGTTCAATAATTTTCATAGGTATTTTATATGGTATCACTTCCTCACCTGGCGCCTCATCCACTACCGTTGCAGTAGTAGTAGATTTCCCAAATAAAAATTGAAGAGAAGATCTCTCCATAATGACTTATAGCAGCAGGCAGAAATAAAATCAGCACAACAGTAAAGGTTTTCCTTACCAATTCCACTTACCAATAGCGCTTCACTCCCCGGCAGCGGCGCCAGAAAATAGTCTTGATGACCCACAAGTATAGGGGGTGTATCGTAGTATCTTTGATAAGTAAGAATGTCGATCCCAACGAGGAGCAGAAGGTGTTGACAAGCAGTTTCGATGAAGGATTCACTGTAAATGCTCACAGACAAGTATTCAGGGGGTTTTGATGTAACAGTTGAATAAAGTACGAGTAAGTAAAGTGCGAGAGTAATAATTGCAGCGAGTGGCCCAATCCTTTTTAGCACAAAGGACAAGCCGGTTTGTTTACTTATAATGACCAAACGTTCTCGAGGACACACGGGATTTTAGTCTAATGCTTTCGCTACATACGGTTAAATAATCTTCATTGTTATGATAAGTGTTGTGTGGGTGAACCTATGCTAATGTACCGCCCTTCCTAGGACTAATACATACTTGTGATTATACCCCTTGCAAGCATCCGCAACTACAAGAAAGTAATTAAGAATAAATCTAACCACAGCCTTAAACTCTGAGATCCTGCGATCCCTCCTGCATCGATATACCAACGGGGGTTTAGGTTTCTGTCACTCCGGCAACCCCGCAATTAGCAAATGAATACAAGATGCATTCCCCTAGGCCCATAAATGGTGAAGTGTCATGTAGTCGACGTTCACATGACACCACTAGAAGAATAACACCACAACTTTAATATCATACCATTGAATATTACTCAACCATAGTTCACTACTAGCATTTAGACTTCACCCATGTCCTCAAGAACTAAACGAACTACTCACGAGACATCATATGGAACATGATCAGAGGTGATATGATGATGAATAACAATCTGAACATAAACTTGGTTCAATGGTTTCACTCAATAGCATCAACAACAAGTAGAGATCGATACCGGGAGAGTTTCCCCTATCAAACAATCAAGATCAAACCCAAATTGCTACGGCGGTGACGGTGTGTTGATCGCCAAAACCCACCGGCGGGCAGCGGCCTGTCAACACGGTAGAGCCGGGAAGAGCCTAGAGCTGCGGCTGGCTGAGACCCCTCCGAGCGACGGCCCGCAATGCTCTTCTGGTCACACGCGGCGATGCGAAGTGCAAGGGCGTGCCACCTGACCTATACCTGGTCAGGAAGGTGATGGGGATGCCTCGCTTAGTTCCTGCATGGCATACACGTAAACATTAAATACGAGCCTCGATCGGCTCTCAGGTTATCCTGTGAATCGGCTCGAAGAGCCGATCCACCCATGATTCGTACGGGGTGCACGAATACTTGGTGATCCTGCTTGATCAAGATAAAGCTAATGAGATCTACGACGATTTAGGGTTTTCACCGCATAATCGGATCATCCTACTCCAGGTTGGGCCTCGCGGCCACGCACGGTGCTCATAAGCCGATCCTAAACAAGGCCAAAGAACCAACAATGAAGTTGATCCGCGGAACATCCTGTTTAGGACTTGCGAACGCCACCCTACGTGCCACTGGATCCTCCCCCCCTTTGTAAGGCCTAACTATTGCAGATATTAAACTAATCCTTGCATAACAAGGAGCAATCGTAACGGATCAGATCTACTAGATGATGAACAAGCAGGGTGCCGCCCCCACGCCTGAGATAGGCATGAGGGCGGCTAGACATGCAAGGGTTGCACTACGTAAGCATGTTATACGAAGAACTATGCTAACCCTAACACATCTATGATAACTACGTTGCCCGCCATCAAAGACGCTTCAGTACGGGCAACGCATGAACAACGTGGAGCTTGTGCTGCCTAGATCGCAAGATGCGATCTAGGCAGCATGTCGCTTACCTGATTGAAACCCTCAAGACGAAGGAGTTGGCGATGCGCCGAGATTGGTTTGTTTTTGGGGTGAACGTTGTGTTGTTGTTTATTCCATAAACCCTAGATACATATTTATAGTCCAGGGGACTTTCTAATTCGGACGTGCACCTAACCGTGCACGAGTAAAACTCTAACTTTTAATCTAAGATGCGATCTACCATATTACAGATACATGGGCAATTCAGCCCAACTTCGTGCATAAGGCCAATTCTTGTTTTTCCTTTCATGTATATCTTCAAGTCTATCTCAATCGTGGCCCACCTCTGACTTGGTCAAATTCCGGTGATAACACATGCCCCCCTGGTTTTGGAATTGGTAATTCCAAAATCAATCTGTTTTTTCCTTCGTCGGGTCATGTCGTGGCAGAACCGTTGCAGTATCATGATGCCTTGCCTTCTCAACTTCTCCGCGTGGCACCACTTCCTCGGAAACTGCTGTGGCATTGAATTTCCACTATATCCCCTTTTATTTAACCGCCATGAACAGTTCTCCTCTGCATCCCCTTCGCATTAGCACTCCAAGAGCCCTCCTGCCACCATGTCTCCTTCCTCCTCTGCTCCATCGGATCCTTCCAGCCAGTCCTCCACATCCCGAGAGCCGACGCCGGAGTACAACCCGGCGGAGGTCCACGCGGCCAACACCCGCCGCGCCATTGCGGCCGGGGAGGAGTCTAGCCACGACTTCTCCATCTGGTCAGAGGACGACAAGTCCCTGACCGACGGGGAGAGCGACCTCCACTTCCTCGCCGTTGGGGAAACGGAGGAGGAGAGCGACGACGACAGCTTCTCCTGCGACTTCACCTCTTCCGAGGAGGAGGAGGAGCAGGAAGAGGAGGAGGATGACACCTCCTCCGACGAGCCGCCGGCCAAGCGGTTCTGCCCCTGGCCGGGCAATCTCAGCGATTTCGACAGCGATGATGACGCTGACGAAGAAGATGAGGACAATGAGGGCCCAGTCGGCGGCCACTGGAGCGACGACGAGCCCGCCGGAAGCAGCGCCGACAGCGGCGACGACGGCGACGAAGAGGGCAGTGGTGGCCCGTAGATAGGACCTCTAGAATAGGGCCAGTAGTAGTAGATGGGGCAATGTATCCCCTAGTACTTCCTTTTGAGAGCAATCAGCTCTTTATGTAAGAAATCTAATCAATGAAGAACTTTCCCCAATTTGATTTTGCCGATTTCTTCTTAGTTCAATTTAGCCGATTCCCTCTTCTACTGACCTTGCTGATTCGCCCCCTTTGCCAATGCGTAATAAACCGATAACAACGCATCGGTCCTTCGAAATTCGTCCCTTCCTTCTTCAACTGATGATTTTTTTTTTTTTTAATTCTGGCGGATAATGCAGAATCTTCAGGAAAACCTTGGAATTCTTCCAACCAAAACCAATGGTCCTTTTTAATACTCATCATCTGTGAAGGAGGCTGCAATGAAAAATCAGCCGATGGCATCCCCATCGGCTCTTTAAACAGAGTATCCACTAGGCCTGTTGCCCCCCGAGTCTTACTCGAGCCTGCTGCCCCCCGAGCTTTACTCGGGGCGAGAATGTCAGAGAGAATGCGCCACAGCCGATCCCCTTTCTTCCTCCAACAGCCGATAATCTTCCATTTCAGCTGAACTAGCCCCAAAGATCGGAAATCCTTGACAAAGAGGTTCAGGAACCCGGATCGGCTCGAAATAGCTGAAGAAGTTTCCATTGTTTTACTCACTCGAGGCAACAGAAGGTACCACCGTTAGCCTGGATCTGGTGGAGACTCGATAAAAATTGCATAAATCCACTAAAGTCGATGCCCTTGCATCGGCTGTAAAAAAAAATTTTTTTTTTACTGGCCGATTTTCTCCTATCAGCCCCCAGTATTCATTGCACACATGTACCCCTGCATCTTGTTCATGCCTGCATCTTGTTCATGTACCCCTGCATCTTGTTCATGTATTTAGGTGCCCCCCGAGCCGAATCTGTTAAAGAATGGCAGATATCGGCTCTATAATTCGCACGTCGGCTCTTGATAGGGTCAAAGGTGAACACAAGCAGAACATGTGGTGAGGATAATTTTGGCCGATTGCTGGGATCGGCCTCCATAATGATTGGAGCGCTGACTGAAGGTTCCGTAATGTCCCTTCATAGACCTTTGGGGCCGATCACAAGGATCAGCCTCGCCAAGTTGCACGTCGCTTTGCTTCGACTACATGGTCAGGCCAGTGGATAAAACCAGCTTAACCCTTCCCTTTGTCACATCAATACGCTCGCAATCGTCCAAGTTGATGCCTGAGAGGGGTTCTTGGCCTGCTGCTTCCCATGCGTTCATGCCAGCCGTTGAAACTTCGGCTGAGTCGTCAGCTTGGACGACCTCTACCTCATCTCCATCCCACTGTATTATGCATTGGTGCATCGTGGAGGGAATACAGCAGTTGGCGTGGATCCAATCTCTTCCCAGCAGCACAGCATAACTGCTCGTGCTATCGACGATGAAGAACATTGTAGGGATAGTTTTCCTTCCTACGGTCAGATCCACGTTCAGAACTCCTTGTGCCTCAGACGCTTGGCCGTTGAAATCGCTCAATGTTACGTTGGTCTTGATTAGATCCGAGCTAGAGCGTCCTAGCCGACGTAGCATAGAGTACGGCATGATGTTAACTGCCGCTCCGGTGTCCACCAGCATCTTATTCACAGGCCTCCCATCGATATATCCTCGTAAGTATAGGGCCTTCAGATGCCTGTAGCTCTTATCTCGTGGCTTCTCAAAGATAACCGGCCGTGGGCCGCAGTCAAGTTGTGCCACGGATGTCTCATCTAACCCTGGGGCACTGAACTCTGAAGGGAGGATGAACACCATGTTCGTTCCAGCCGATGTTTCATCATCGGCTCTCCTTTGTTTGGGGTGCCACTCCATTTTCCGTGGACGACCCTCTTCATCCAGGGCTCGCTGAACCTTTGCAGCCAGATCGGGCCGTGCCTTTCTTAGCGTATGCAGATATAACCTTTCGGCTTCCTCCAGGCCGCGCAACCGCTGAACCCTGCGTTTTTGTGAACGGCTGAGTCCGTCAGGGCACCACCTTGGACGGTGGTACCTGTCTTCTTCTTCTAGTCCCTCGTCTTCGGAATCCTCAAGATCTGCCCAACGAGGTGACTCAGCGCGTTTGCTTTGTGACGGGAGAGGCCCTAAACGCTCGAACACAGACACGTTGGCTGCCTCCTTCTTCTTCTTGTTGCATTCTGGGCAATTGCCGATTGTAGGCAATCGGCTCATTCCTGAATCCCAGCAGTGTCTGAAGAAAGGGCAATCCCAGTGTCTGGCGTTGTCATCTTGCTCCCTTGATGTGTCCGTGGCACGGCGCTCATGCTCCTCCTCATAGCGATCCTGCCGACGATGTCTTCTGGCTTCTCTAGCCAGACGATCTCCTTCATCATCATAGTTGGACCGTCGGCGTTGGTCATACTGTCTCACATATTTGTTGAGGAGGTGATCAGAGAGAGGTCGTTGATATCTTATGTTCTTCACTTCTCCCTCTGTAACGTAGCGCTTGCCATCATGATGGAGCCGATCGCGTGGAGCGGCCTCCTCTGTATCCTTGCTATGAGAGCAGCTGCCCTCATCTCCATCTTTGCCAGAGTGGTTCCCAGGTCCTACCATGTTGATGCTGAACGTGGGACCTGGCTGGCAGCCCTCGGGGTAGATGACTTCTACCATGTTAACGGCGGGGAAGGGCTGGGTGTCTACCTTCATGGCGTACTGGTTGAAGATTAAACGCCCCTTTTCTATCGCCGCTTGGATGTGCTGACGCCACACCCTGCAGTCGTTGGTGGCATGGGAAAGCGAGTTGTGGAATTTGCAGTACGGCTTTCCGTTTAGCTCTTGCGCCGTGGGGAACTTGAGACCTTCAGGAATCGTCAACTGTTTCTCCTTGAGCAGGAGGTCGAAGATTTGTTCAGTCTTGGTCACGTCAAAATCAAATCCCTGGGCGGCCCTGGTGGCTTTACCCATTTGCGGGACACGGGGTTCCTCCCCGAGTCCACTCAGCCACTGCTACTTATTGTTCTCCCGAAGGCACTTCACCTTCCTCTGTATAGACCATGACTACTGCACGCTTGAACTTGTCTTGGTACAGGTGCGGGTGGCGCTGTTCATATGCCGATAGTTTCGAACCATGTGCGCCGCCGAGGGATAATCTGCTTGGGAGGCCATGTCCTTGAGCTGTGTTGCAAGGCCAGCATCGCCAACTCGACTGCTTCCTTTTCAGTTATACGAACCGAATAACATCGGTTCCTAAGATTCCTGAAGCGCTGGATGTACTCTGTCACCGTTTCTCCGCGCTTCTGACGTAGTTGTGCTAGATCGGCAATGCTAGACTCGGAAGCTTCTGAATGATATTGCATATGGAACTGTTCTTCCAATTGCTTCCAAGACTGGATGGAGTTTGCTGGCAAAGAGGTATACCATCCAAAAGCCGATCCTGTGAGGGACTGTGAAAAGAGCCTCACACGTAGCTGATCCGACACTGAAGCCGGTCCTAGTTGCGCCAAATATCGGCCGATGTGCTCGATGGAGCTGGAGCCATCTGATCCACTAAATTTGGAGAAGTCAGGGAGCCGATATTTAGGTGGCAGCGGGATCATCTCGTACTCGTCGGGGTACGGCTTGGAATAGCCGATTGCCCTCCTTTTCGGCATAATGCCGAACTGGTCTCTCAGTATGGTACTGATCTGATCCGCCGTCTTTGGCTGCAGGAGATGCACTACGAAGATTCGCCGGGGTGGCGTACTTAGCCAGCCATGTTTGCTTTTCCAGCTACGAGCCAAGCTGCAGGAGCTGGGCTGCGGAGTTTCGTCGGGGTGGCGTGCTTAGTTAGCCACGTACGCTTCTCAAGCTCTGTCGGCCGACGTCCCTCCGTCTGCGCCGGAGTCCCCGACGTTGTGGCCTGGTTTGAGAGTGCCCAGTTGCCACAATCTGGCACATACGTGCACGCGTATCCTTGAGGGATCTCCTTAGGCGCCTCAGCCAAGAAGCGGTAGTCACTAGGGTCACCACCGATCTTGTAGACGACGAATGCCGGTGTAGCCGGCACTTCAGGTGGTGCTGCCAACGCATATGGCAGCGGTGGACGGGACTGGAGTGGCAACTCTCCTTGGTGCGTCCCGAGAGCTGGTCCTGACGGCGAGTACTGGTGGCTCATGATCCCCTGGATCACGCGCAGAGCGAGACGCTCCAACACGTTGACCAAGTTTTCAGAGTGGCGGTGTAGCGAGTGAGCCACCAAGCAGTTGATCTCCTGCCGTAGGGCCCTGGTGCGTTCCTCCGACGGGGCAGAGAGATCTATCCCATCGAGTGCACCTTGTGGTGAGAATCCCTTCCATCTGATGCCATGGGTACGGGTTCTCTGAAAAGAGCCGATGAGGTCGGCTTCGAGGGTGGCCTTGATCTCGTCATGTTTCTTCTTGAGCTCAGCAGGCAGCTCCTCGTAGGTGACTGGCGTGCCGTCCGTCGCCATCTCAGATGTAGATGGCGATGTGGTTGATGTAGATGATTGTCCCACCGGGCGTGCCAGAATGTGTTGATCGCCAAAACCCACCGGCGGGCAGCGGCCTGTCAACATGGTAGAGCCGGGAAGAGCCTAGAGCTGCGGCTGGCTGAGACCCCTCCGAGCGACGGCCCGCAATGCTCTTCTGGTCACACGCGGCGATGCGAAGTGCAAGGGCGTGCCACCTGACCTATACCTGGTCAGGAAGGTGATGGGGATGACTCGCTTAGTTCCTGCATGGCATACACGTAAACATTAAATACGAGCCTCGATCGGCTCTCAGGTTATCCTGTGAATCGGCTCGAAGAGCCGATCCACCCATGATTCGTACGGGGTGCACGAATACTTGGTGATCCTGCTTGATCAAGATAAAGCTAATGAGATCTACGACGATTTAGGGTTTTCACCGCATAATCGGATCATCCTACTCCAGGTTGGGCCTCGCGGCCACGCACGGTGCTCATAAGCCGATCCTAAACAAGGCCAAAGAACCAACAATGAAGTTGATCCGCGGAACATCCTGTTTAGGACTTGCGAATGCCACCCTACGTGCCACTGGATCCTCCCCCCCTTTGTAAGGCCTAACTATTGCAGATATTAAACTAATCCTTGCATAACAAGGAGCAATCGTAACGGATCAGATCTACTAGATGATGAACAAGCAGGGTGCCGCCCCCACGCCAGAGATAGGCGTGAGGGCGGCTAGACATGCAAGGGTTGCACTACGTAAGCATGTTATACGAAGAACTATGCTAACCCTAACACATCTATGATAACTACGTTGCCCGCCATCAAAGACGCTTCAGTACGGGCAACGCATGAACAACGTGGAGCTTGTGCTGCCTAGATCGCAAGATGCGATCTAGGCAGCATGTCGCTTACCTGATTGAAACCCTCAAGACGAAGGAGTTGGCGATGCGCCGAGATTGGTTTGTTTTTGGGGTGAACGTTGTGTTGTTGTTTATTCCATAAACCCTAGATACATATTTATAGTCCAGGGGACTTTCTAATTCGGACGTGCACCTAACCGTGCACGAGTAAAACTCTAACTTTTAATCTAAGATGCGATCTACCATATTACAGATACATGGGCAATTCAGCCCAACTTCGTGCATAAGGCCAATTCTTGTTTTTCCTTTCATGTATATCTTCAAGTCTATCTCAATCGTGGCCCACCTCTGACTTGGTAAAATTCCGGTGATAACACGGTGTCCAGCGGTGGAGACGGCGGTGATGATGGTGGAGATGATGATGATGGTGATGGAGATGATGTCCAGCTCGATGACGGTGACGATGGCGTCGATTTCCCCCTCCCGGAGGGAATTTCCCCGGCGGATTCCTGCCCGCCGGAGAGCTCTTTTCTCTCTAGTGTTCTCCGCCCCGCAGAGGCGGCTGTAACTCTTCGCGAGGTACCCTCTGTGGCTTAGGTTTTCGGGACGAAGGATTTCGCGAAGAAAAGGAGGCGAAAGGGGTCGTGGGCCCCCCAAACCACATGGCGGCGCGGCCAGGGCATGGGCCACGCCGCCCTAGGGTGTGGGCCCACCCTGGCTCCTCCTTCTGGCTTCCTTCGTCATCTTGAAAAATAGGATTTTTGGTATAATTTCCTTCCACAGTTGATCTTCCGAAATATTGCGTTCTGACGGTGCTTTTTCCAGCAGAATCCTGGCTCCGGTGCTTGATCCTCCAATAATGATGAAACATGCAAAATAGATGAAATAACATAAGTATTGTGTCCCAATATGAAATATATCAATGAATAACAGCAAATTATGATATAAAATAGTGATGCAAATTGGACGTATCAGGGTGCAAAGTATATGATGCAAGAGCTTAAACATGAGCACAACAATTGCCAAGTATCACATTATCCAAGACATTTTAGCAATTACTACATGTATCATTTTCCAATTCCAACCATATAACAATTTAACGAAGAAGAAACTTCGCCATGAATACTATGAGTAAAGCCTAAGGACATACTTGTCCATATGCAACAGCGGAGCGTGTCTCTCTCCCATACAGTGAATGCTAGGATCCATTTATTCAAACAAAAACAAAAACAAAAACAAACCGACGCTCCAAGCAAAGCACATAAGATGTGACAGAATAAAAATATAGTTTCAGGGGAGGAACCTGATAATGTTGTCGATGAAGAAGGGGATGCCTTGGGCATCCCCAAGCTTAGACGCTTGAGTCTTCTTAGAATATGCAGGGGTGAACCACCGTGGCATCCCCAAGCTTAGAGCTTTCACTCTTCTTGATCATAGTATATCATCCTCCTCTCTTGACCCTTGAAAACTTCCTTCACACCAAACTTCTCATAAACTTCATTAGAGGGGTTAGTACATAATCAAAAACTCACATGTTCAGAGGTGACACAATCATTCTTAACACTTATGGACATTGCTCAAAGCTACTGGAAGGTAATGGAACAAAGAAATCCACCCAACACAGTGAAAGAAGCAATGCGAAATAAAAGGCAGAATCTGTCAAAACAGAACAGTTCGTAAAGACGAATTTTAAAATGGCACCAGACTTGCTCAAATGAAAATTCCCAAATTGAATGAAAGTTGCGTACATATCTGAGGATCACGCACGTAAATTGGTTTAATTTTCTGAGCTACCTACAGGGAGGCAGGTCGAAATTCGTGACAGCAAAGAAATCTGAAACTGCGCACTAATCCAAATCTAGTATGAACTTTACTATCAAAGACTTTACTTGGCACAACAAAACACTAAACTAAGATAAGGAGAGGTTGCTACAGTAGTAAACAACTTCCAAGACTCAAATATAAAACCAAGTACTGTAGCAAAATAACACATGGGTTATCTCCCAAGAAGTTGCTTTCTTTATAGCCACTAAGATGGGCTCAGCAGTTTTAATGATGCACTCGCAAGAAATAGTAGTTGAAGCAAAAGAGAGCATCAAGAGGCAAATTCAAAACACATTTAAGTCTAACATGCTTCCTATGCAAAGGAATCTTGTAAATAAACAAATTCAAGAAGCATAATGCAACAAGCATAGAAAAACTAGACAAGCTCAACTTCAAGATTTTAAGCATATAGAGAGGTGTTTTAGTAACATGAAAATTTCTACCACCATATTTTCCTCTCTCATAATAACTTTCAGTAGTGTCATGAGAAAACTCAACAATATAACCATCACATAAAGCATTCTTATCATGAGTCTCATGCATAAAATTATTACTCTCCACATAAGCATAATCAATTTTATTAGTACTAGTGGGAGCAAATTCAACAAAGTAGCTATCATTATTATTCTCATCATCAAATATAGGAGGCATATTGTAATCATAATCAAATTCATCCTCCATAACAGGTGGTAACAAAAGACTACTATCATTATAATCATCATAAATAGGAGGCAAAATATCATCAAAGTAAATTTTCTCCTCAATTCTTGCGGGACTAAAAAGATCATGCTCATCAAAACCAGCTTCCCCAAGCTTAGAATTTTCCATATCATTAGCAACAATGGTGTTCAAAGTATTCATGCTAACATGTTCCATGGGTTTTTAAATTTTCGGATCAAACCATCCATGTTTTAAATCAGGAAATAGAATAAGAAGCTCATTGTTGTCCATTATGCCAAACTAGTGTAAACAAGAAACAAAAAGATGCAATTGCAGGATCTAAAGGAAATAGCTTCGAGCACAAACAAAATGGCGCCAGAAAAGTACTATTACCTGGAACCGGAGTATGAGTGCCTTTTACCTTTCCTCCCCGGCAACGGCGCCAGAAAATAGCTTGATGTCTACGCCCCCTCCTTTTCCTGTAGATGGTGTTGGGCCTCCAAGAGCAGAGGTTTGTAGAACAGCAGCAAGTTTCCCTTAAGTGGATCACCCAAGGTTTATCGAACTCAGGGAGGAAGAGGTCAAAGATATCCCTCTCATGCAACCCTGCAACTACAAAGCAAGAAGTCTCTTGTGTCCCCAACACACCAAATAGGTGCACTAGTTCGGCGAAGAGATAGTGAAATACAGGTGGTATGAATAAGTAGCAACAGCACCAGAAAAGTGCTTTGCCCAGGACAGTAAACAAGCAGTAGTAACGCAGCAGTAGTAACACAGTAAAACAGTAAACAAGCAGCGATAGCAGTATTGGAAACAAGGCCCAGGGATCAGACTTTCACTAGTGGACACTCTCAACATTGATCACATAACAGAATAGATAAATGCATACTCTACACTCTTGTTGGATGATGAACACCATTGCGTAGGATTACGCGAACCCTCAATGCCGGAGTTAACAAGCTCCACAATTCAATGTTCATATTTAAATAACCTTAGAGTGCATGAAAGATCAACACGACTAAACCAAGTACTAATGTAGCATGCACACTGTCACCTTCACGCTACGAAAGGAGGCATAGATCACATCAATACCATCATAGCAATAGTTAACTTCATAATCTACAAGAGATCACAATCATAGCCTACGCCAAGTACTAACACGGATGCACACACTGTCACCATTACACTGTGCAGGAGGAATAAAACTACTTTAATAACATCACTAGAGTAGCACATAGATAAATTGTGATACAAAACACATTGCAATCATAAAGAGATATAAATAAGCACTTCACTATGCCATTCATAACAGCAAATAAGTATTCTGTGAAATATAGCCTAAGAGACCCACACGGTGCACACACTGTCACCTTTACACACGTGGGACAAGGAGTATCCGGAGATCACATAAGTAAAATTCACTTGACTAGCATAACGACATCTAGATTACAATCATCATCATATGGATCTCAATCATGTAAGGCAGCTCATGAGATCATTGTATTGAAGTACATAGGGAGAGAGATGAACCACATAGCTACCGGTACAGCCCCAAGCCTCGATGGAGAACTACTCCCTCCTCATGGGAGACAGCAGCGTTGATGGAGATGGCGGTGGTGTCGATGGAGGAGCCTTCCGGGGGCACTTCCCCGTCCCAGCGGCGTGCCGGAACAGAGACTCCTGTCCCCCAGATCTTGGCTTCGCGATGGCGGCGGCTCTGGAAGGTTTCTCGTACCGTGGCTTTTTCGTATCGAGGTTTTAGGTCCAGGGGCTTTATATAGGCGAAGAGGCGGCGTCAGAAGGTCGAAGGGGCGCCGACACTATAGGGCGGCGCGGCCAGGGCCTGGGCCGCGCCGGCCTATGGTCTGGGTGGCCTGTGGCCCCCCTCTGGTCCTTCCCGGGTGTTCTGGAAGCTTCGTGGAAAAATAGGATGCTGGGCGTTGATTTCGTCCGATTCCGAGAATATTTCCTTACTAGGATTTCTGAAACCAAAAACAGCAGAAAACAGCAACTGGCTCTTCGGCATCTTGTTAATAGGTTAGTTCCAGAAAATGCACGAATATGACATAAAGTGTGCATAAAACATGTAGATATCATCAATAATGTGGCATGGAACATAAGAAATTATCGATACGTCGGAGACGTATCAGACCTCAATAATTGTTATTTGGTGCCTGCGTTGAGCATGAAAATTATATCTGGATCGTGTTTAATGCAAGACGGTTATTCATTTAAGTCTGAGAATCATGGTTGTTCTATTTTTATGAATAATATTTTTTATGGTCATGCGCCTGAGAAGAATGGTTTATTTCTATTAAGTCTCGATAGTAGCGATACACATGTTCATAACATTGATGCTAAGCGAATTAAATTGAATGATAATTCTACTTATATGTGGCACTGTCGTCTTGGTCATATTGGAGTGAAACGCATGAAGAAACTCCATTCCGATGGACTACTTGAGTCACTTGACTTTGAGTCACTTGACAGATGCAAACATGTCTAATGGGAAAAATGACTAAGACTCCATTCTCTGGTATTATGGAGCGAGCTACAGACTTATTGGAAATCATACATACTGATGTGTGCGGACCAATGAGTGTAGCCTCGCGCGGTGGTTATCGTTATGTTCTAACCTTCACAGATGATTTGAGTAGATATGGGTATATCTATTTCATGAAACATAAATCCGAAACTTTCCAGAAGTTTAAGGAATTCCAAAGTGAAGTAAAAAATCTACGTAACAAGAAGATCAAGTTTCTGCGTTCTGATCGCAGAGGCGAATATCTGAGTTATGAGTTTGGCATGCATTTAAAGAAATGCGGAATACTTTCACAGTTGACACCGCCAAGAACACCACAGCGCAATGGTGTGTCCGAACGTCGTAATCGAACTCTCTTAGATATGGTTCGTTCTATGATGTCTCTTACTGATTTGCCGTTATCGTTTTGGGGTTATGCATTAGAGACAGCTGCATTCACTTTAAATAGGGCACCATCTAAATCCGTTGCAACGACACCGTATGAATTATGGTTTAATAAGAAACCTAAGATGTCGTTCCTAAAAGTTTGGGGTTGTGAAGCCTATGTAAAAAAGTTACAACTGGACAAGCTAGAACCCAAAGCGGAGAAATGCGTCTTCATAGGATACCCTAAGGAAACTATAGGGTATACTTTCTATCACAAATCCGAAGGCAAAATCTTTGTTGCCAAGAACGGAACCTTTCTTGAAAAAGAGTTTCTCACTAAAGAAGTGACTGGAACAAAAGTAGAACTCGACGAGGTTACTGAACCTTCTCTCGTTGATCAGAGTAGCGCAGTACCGGAAGATGTTCATGTGCCGCCCGCACCGGTAACAGAGGAAGCTAATGATAATGATCATGAAACTTCGAGCGAGGTAGCTACTGAACCTCGCAGATCGACAAGGGAACGTACCACTCCAGACTGGTATGATCCTTGTCTAAATGTCATGATTGTGGACAACAATGATGAGGATCCTGCGACGTATGAAGAAGCGATGATGAACCCAGATTCCAACAAATGGCAAGAAGCCATGAAATCCGAAATGGGATCCATGTATGATAACAAAGTGTGGACTTTGGTAGACTTACCTGATAGCCAAAAGGCTGTCGAGAATAAATGGATCTTCAAGAGAAAAACAGATGCTGATGGTAATGTTACTATCTATAAAGCTTGACTTGTCGCAAAGGGTTTCCGACAAATTCAAGGTGTTGACTACGATGAGACTTTCTCACCTGTAGCGAAGCTAAAATCTGTGAGGATTTTGTTAGCAATAGCTGCATTTTTCGATTATGAGATTTGGCAGATGGATGTCAAAACGGCGTTCCTTAATGGTGACATTGAGGAAGAGTTGTATATGGTACAACCCAAAGGTTTTGCCGATCCTAAACATGCTGACAAGGTATGCAAACTTCAGCGTTCCATTTATGGACTGAAGCAAGCATCCAGGAGTTGGAACCGACGCTTTGATAAGGTGATCAAAGACTTCGGGTTTATACAGTGCCATGGAGAGGCCTGTATTTACAAGAAAGTGAGTGGGAGCTCTGTAGCATTCCTGATATTATATGTAGATGCCATATTATTGATTGGGAATGATATAGAACTATTGAGTAGTGTAAAAGGTTATTTGAATAAGTGTTTTTCAATGAAGGATCTTGGTGAAGCAGCGTACATTTTAGGCATCAAGATTTAGAGATAGATCGAGACGCCTAATAGGGCTTTCATAGAGTACATACCTGGACAAGATTCTAAAGAAGTTTAGAATGGATGAAAGTAAGAAAGGATTCTTACCGATGTTGCCAGGTAAGGTCTTGAATAAGACTCAAGGTCCGGCTACGTCAGAAGAAAGAGAGAGGATGAATCAGATCCCCTATGCCTCGGCAATAGGATCTATCATGTATGCCATGCTGTGTACTAGACCGGATATAGCACATGTTGTTAGTTTGACTAGAAGATATCAAAGTGATCCAGGAATGGAACACTGGATAGCGGTCAAGAATATCATGAAGTACTTGAAAAGAACTAAGGATATGTTTCTTTGTTATGGCGGTGACCAAGAGCTCGTTGTAACCAGTTACACCGATGCAAGTTGGAACACTGATCCTTTTTTTTGAGAGTACGCGAATGCGTACCATACTTTTATAGAAGGCAGAAAGAGTATTTACAAGAATACCTTACATGGAACCATGCAAGGATTTGACTCCACAAAACCTAGACAAGACTACTCTCTCTAACCACTGTCTAACACTCCTACTTCCTGATCATGCGTAACCCGGTACAACCTAAGTTCCTCCAAGATGCGGGTAACCAAGGCCTCTGCCAAGTACTGGTTGCGCACATTGCCGAAGCACCACGCATTCCTTTGCTTCCACAGAGCGTGACCTACGGTGCAGACCAACCCATCAAACCATCTCCTCTCCTTAGCCCTAAATCTTCCTCTCTCCTTTGTCCACCACTCCCTCAAAGAGTTGTTCTCCTCTGGGGTTTGAAAGCGCATCCTTAGCCTCTGACGACACCTCCACCAAACCTCCCTGGCATAAACGCACCGCACGAGGATGTGCTCAGCCGTGTCCTCCTCCTGCAGACAAACATGGCATGGGGATGGTGCATCCTGCAAGCCATGCCTGGCACGTCGATCGGACGTCCAAATACGGTGCTGTGCCGCCAGCCAGATAAAGAGCTTGCTCTTTGGCGTAGCATGGCTTCTCCAAATTGCCTCTGCCAGCTCAAATCTGACACTGCCCTGGACCATCAGCTCATACGCCGAACTTTCCGAGTACAACCCTGAACCACTCCACGGCCATCTGTATACGTCATAGGACGGTGGAGCAAGCGTTGCGAGGGAACGCCTGGATGCTGTACATACAAGGGTGTGTGGCAACGCTCGGGGCAAGGGAGTGTGTCAGGCTCTGGCTTGCGATATCCTTATGAATCTAAGTCTCAGTCTGGGTACGTGTTTATATTGAATGGTGCTACAGTAAGCTGGTGCAGCTCCAAGCAGTGCACGGTGGCGAAGTCTTCAACAGAATCGGAATACATAGCGGCTTCGGAGGCTTCATCGGAAGCGGTATGGATGAAGAGGGTCATTGTTGAGTTTGGTGTGGTTCCTAGTGCATTGGACCCACTAGTCATTTATTATGACAACATGGGTGCCATCGCCAATGCACAGGAACCAAGGTCACACAAGAAGCTGAAGCATATCAAGCTGCGCTTTCATTCGATTCGCGAGTACATCGAAGATGGAGAAGTAAATATTTGCAAAGTACACACTGATCTGAATGTAGCAGATCCGTTGACTAAAGCTCTCCCTAGGGCAAAGCATGACCAACACCAAAATGCCATGGGTGTTAGGTACCTTACAATGTAATCTAGGTTATTGACTCTAGTGCAAGTGGGAGACTGTTGGAGATATGCCCAAGAGGCAATAATAAATTGGTTATTATATATCTTTGTGTTTATGATAAATGTTTATATACCATGAAGGAGTGCCTTTTTATTTTAGCTTTATTATGATGATGACACTCCCCCCAACCTTTGCTTACACAAGCCATGGCTAACCGAATCCTTCGGGTGCCGTCCATCAATCACATACCATGGAGGAGTGTCTATTTAGTTTAATTAATTTGGGACTGGGAATCCCATTGCCAGCTCTTTTTGCAAAATTATTGGATAAGCGGATGAAGCCACTAGTCCATTGGTGGAAGTTGCCCAACAAGATTGAAAGATAAAACACCACATACTTCCTCATGAGCTATGAAACATTGACACAAATAAGAGATACTAAGTTTTGAATTGTTTAAAGGTAGCACATGAAGTATTTACTTGGAATGGCAGAAAATACCATGTAGTGGGTAGGTATGGTGGACACAAATGACATAGGTTTGGGTTAAGGTTTGGATGCACGAGAAGTATTCCCTCTCAGTACAGGTCTTTGGCTAGCAAGGTTAATTAGCAAGCATAAGAGTCAAGGGAAACAAACAAATATACATATGATAGAAACAATCATGCATCTTCCTTGTAAGCACAAACAATCTTAACTTCAGAATAATAAGCTATGAGCTAACAAGAAAGAAAGACAATGAAACATCTATATGTATTTCTCTTTTCTAACTAAACCTCAAAGTGTTGTTGCTATTGACCAATGCTAAGTTTGCCAAAACCAAATAGATTTATTCAATGCTCCCAAAGTGATACCAATACTAACAACAAGGTAAATCATATAGTAGAGATTGCAAACTAAAATAAGATGTGCAATATGTAAATGATAAGACTTCTCATTAATATTCCATAATGATAACTCACACCAAGGGATACATAGACAACCAACTAAAGAGAGATACTTCCAACTGCAACCCATCTTATATGATAACTTCCCTACTCATGATATGACACTACTTGACAAATAAAAGTAAAAGGTAGTGATAATGTGATACCGCGGCACTCCCCCAAGCTTGGAACAAACCAAGGGGATGCCAATACCGATGATGAATTACTCCTGCGGAGATGGTGGTGATGAATTCCCGTCATCAAACTTCCAAGGAAGAGGCTCTCCATCAAGAAACGACATCTTGGTCTCGGGGATCCTGAAACTAGCAGCACGGCTTATGTATTTAAACCTGTTTTCATACTCACAGTTCTGATTCTGAAAATCATAGAGTTGTGCTTGGAGCTTGTTGGTGGTGTCGTGAAGTGAGAGGATGTCGCTCCAAAGCTTTGCAGTTTCCTTCTCATGTTCAGCAATGAGTTCAGACACAATCCTGTGGAAGATATCCACCTCACGCTCAGCCATCTTCTTGTATTTGAAAACCTCTTGTTCTAGCTTCTCCATCCTGTCTTCCAGGCTTCCTTCTCCTTTAGGACCCTGGACATCCTTGACCTGCAGTTCTCCTTCAACGAGCAGCAACTCCTTGGGGTGCATCCTCAGCTCCTCCATGTACAAGTTGCCAACATCCTTGCTGGATCTGTCCTTCGGAGTTTCCGACGAAGACATGATGGCTCTAGATCCGAAGCAAATCCTGGCAGAAACAGCTCGAAACAAAACACGTCGAGAAAATGATATACGGACCTCCAGGGGTCCGGGGGATTATATAGCAAAAAATTTCACGACAAACAGAAAGTACCAGATCGAACCAGAGTCGGAAAGGGGCGACGGGGCGGCCAAACCATAGGGCGGCGCGGGCCCTGGTCAGGCCGCGCCGGCCTATGGTGCCACGCCCTCGTGCGTCCTTTCCACTCCGTTTCGAACTCGTAATTTTTCATATTTTCCAAAAACAGCGAATATATTGTTCGGAAAGTAAATTGCGTACTTTTCATTACCGATCATTACCTATTCAAAGTCGAGTTAAGCGGACTGTCAATTTGCCCTTTAATGAAAGCCTCCGGTGTTTCCACTTGAATAATATCAACATCAACATTATAAGAATCACCTGAGATATAATGCTTGAGTCTTTGTCCATTCACCACTTGCGTAGCACTGCCTTGGAGAGAGCTAATTTTGATTGCTCCTGAACGATACACCTCCTCGACAACATATGGTCCTTCCCATTTCGAGAGTAATTTCCCTGCAAAGAATCTGAGACGAGACCGATACAATAGGACTTTATCCCCAATATTAAATTCTCTTTTGATAATCCTCCTATCATGCCATTTTTTAACTTTCTCCTTAAAGAGTTTAGCATTTTCATAAGCTTCACTTCTCCATTCATCTAGAGAACTTAATTGCAACAACCTCTTATCACCGGCAAGTTTAGGATCTTTATTTAACTCTCTAACTGCCCAATAAGCTTTGTGCTCTAGTTCTAAAGGTAAATGACAAGCTTTCCCATAAACCATTTTATAAGGTGACATTCCCATGGGATTTTTGTAAGAAGTTCTATAAGCCCAAAGTGCATCCTTCAATTTACTAGCCCAATTCTTTCTAGTTTTATTTACGATCTTTCCCAAAATAGATTTAATCTCTCTATTTGATAATTCTACTTGACCACTAGTTTGAGGATGATAAGCGGAAGCAATTCTATGATTAATACCATACTTAGCAAGAGTTTTTCTAAAACCTCCATGAATAAAATGAGAACCTCCATCAGTCATAATATATCTAGGCACTCCAAATCTAGGAAAAATAATATCTAAAAGCATTCTTAAAGAGGTCTCACCATCAGCACTTTTTGTAGGTATAGCTTCCACCCATTTAGTAACATAATCAACAGCAACAAGTATATGAGTGTTACCTTCTGAAGAGGGAAAAGGTCCCATGAAGTCAAATCCCCAACAATCAAACGGTTCAATAACAAGAGTATAATTCATAGGCATTTCATTGCGTCTGGAGATATTACCAACCCTTTGGCATTCATCACAAGATAAAATAAACTTTCTCGCATCCTTGAAGAGAGTTGGCCAATAAAAACCTGATTGTAGAACCTTTTGCGCGGTTCTTTCTCCGGCATGATGTCCTCCATAAGCACTACCATGACATTTACTCAATATCTCTTGTTGTTCATATTCGGGAACACATCTTCGCATAATACCATCCACTCCTTCTTTATATAAGTGTGGGTCATCCCAGAAATAATGCCTCAAGTCATAAAAGAATTTCCTCCTTTGCTGAGCTGAAAAGGTTGGAGGCAAGTACTTGGAAACAATAAAGTTAGCATAATCAGCATACCAAGGACTGTCTCGCGAGCTCACCTTTATTACAGCCAATTGTTCATTTGGAAAACTATCATTAATAGGAACAGGATCATAAACAATATTTTCCAATCTAGACAAATTATCAGCAACAGGATTATCAGCACCTTTCCTATCTATAATATGTAAATCAAATTCTTGCAAAAGAAGTACCCATCTAATAAGCCTCGGCTTAGCATCTTTCTTTGTCATAAGGTATCTAATTGCAGCATGATCAGTATGAATAGTAACTTTTGAATCAACAATATAAGATCTAAATTTATCGCAAGCAAAGACTACAGCTAATAATTCTTTTTCAGTTGTAGCATAATTTCTTTGAGCAGCATCAAGAGTTTTACTAGCATAATGAATAACATTCAGCTTTTTATCTACTCGCTGTCCAAGAACAGCGCCTACAGCAAAATCACTAGCATCACACATAATCTCAAAGGGTAAGTTCCAATCAAGAGGTTCAACTATAGGAGCAGTTGTTAAGGCTTTCTTAAGAGTTTCAAAAGCTTCCTTACAATCATCATCAAAAACAAATGGTACATCTTTTTGAAGAAGATTAGTAAGAGGCTTTGAAATCTTGGAGAAATCTTTAATAAATCTCCTATAAAACCCAGCATGACCAAGAACACTACGAATACCTTTAACATCCCTAGGATAGGGCATCTTCTCAATTGCTTCAACTTTAGCTCTATCAACTTCAATACCTCTCTCGGAAATTTTATGTCCCAATACAATTCCTTCATTAACCATAAAGTGGCATTTCTCCCAATTAAGAACAAGGTTAGTTTCTTCACATCTCTGCAAAACTTTATCAAGGTTTCGCAAGCAACTATCAAAAGAATTCCCATAGACGGAAAAATCATCCATGAATACCTCTACAATACTTTCACAAAAACCATGAAAAATAGCAGACATGCATCTTTGAAAAGTAGCAGGAGCATTACATAAACCAAAAGGCATGCGTCTATAAGCATAAGTTCCATAGGGACAAGTAAAAGTCGTTTTCTCTTGATCTTTAGCTTTAACAGCAATTTGTGAAAACCCAGAATAACCATCAAGAAAACAAAAATGAGTGTTTTTAGACAATCTTTCTAGCATTTGATCAATAAATGGTAAAGGGTAATGATCTTTCTTAGTAACTTTATTAACTTTTCGAAAATCAATGCACATTCTATACCCTACAACTACTCTTTGAGGGATAAGCTCATCATTATCATTAGGCACAACAGTCATTCCTCCTTTCTTGGGAACGCAATGCACAGGACTAACCCATCTACTATCAGCAATAGGATATATAATACCAGCTTCAAGAAGTCGTAATACCTCATTCCTTACCACTTCCTTCATCTTCGAATTAGACGACGCTGATGTTCAACAACAGGCTTTGCATCATCTTCCATATTAATAGCATGTTGGCAAATAGAAGGAGAAATCCCTTTCAAATCATCAAGAGTATAGCCAATAGCTCCTCGGTGCTTCTTCAATATTTCCAATAACCTTTCTTCCTCAATCTCTGAAAGCTTAGAACTAATAATAACAGGATATATTTTCTTATCATCAATATGAGCATATTTAAGGTTATCAGGCAAAGGCTTTAAATCAAAAACAGGATCTTCCTTTGGTGGCGGTGTTGTACCCAGATCTTCCAATTCCAGGTAAATCATGCTTGAGAATAGGTTGGCGAAGAAAAATTTCCTCAAGCTCATCTCTTTCTTTCCTAAAAACTTCACTCTCGCTATCCTCCAAATGTTGCTGCAAAGGATTATTAGGAACAAGAACAATAGATGCACATTGCTCCATTTTAAAATCATTACTAGGCAAATCAGCTTTATAAGGAGTTTTAGTAAATTTAGAGAAGTTAAACTCATAAGATTCACCAGCAAATTTAGTCAAAATTTTCTCTTTCTTGCAATCTATAATAGCTCCACAAGTATTTAGAAAAGGTCTACCAAAAATAATAGGACAATAATCACTAGCAGCAGAACCAAGTACCAAAAAGTCAGCAGGATATTTAATCTTACCGCATAAAACTTCCACATCTCGAACAATACCAATCGGAGAAATAGTTTCTCTATTAGCCAGCTGAATAACCACATCAATATCTTCAAGTTCACAAGAATCAATTCCGTGCATAATCTCCGTGTAAAGCTCATACGGAATAGCACTAACACTTGCACCAATATCACATAATCCATAATAGCAATGATCACCAATTCTAACAGATAGCATAGGAACACTAGCTTGTTTGGGTTTATTAGGATGTGAAACAATATTAGAAGCATCTTCACAGAAAATAATATGACCATCCTCCACATTTTCAGTCACAAGATCTTTAATTATTGCAACAGCAGGTTCAACTTTTATTTGTTCTTCAGGTTCTACAGGTTTCTTTTCACTTTTATGAACCGCACTATTTATAACAGAGTACTCCTTCATTTTAGCAGGGAAAGGAGTTTTTTCAATATAAGCTTCAGGAATAATATGATCAGCAGTTTCAACTACAACACATTTATTAATAGACGAATCAATTTTATCTTTATACGGTTCATGATACTTATCAAAATTCTTCTTTGGCAATTCATAATGAGAGGCAAAAGCTTTATAAAGATTTGCAGCAACTTGAGAATCAAGACCATATGTAGCACTCATATTACGAAATTTATCAGTATCCATAAAAGCTTCAATGCATTTATAATCATAAATTATACCTGATTCTCTATCCTTGTCGTTCTCCCAACCTTCAGTATTTTCTTGGATCCGGTCAAGAAGGTCCCTTTTAAACTCTTCTTTGTTGCGTGTAAATGATCCAGAACAAGAAGTATCCAGCAAGGTCTTGTCTTGAAAAGAAAGTCTTGCATAGAAATTATCAATAATAACATTACCAGGAAGCTCATGAATGGGGCATTTGAGCATTAAAGACTTCAATCTCCCCCAAGCTTGGGCAATACTCTCTCCATCATGAGGCCAAAAATTATATATGCGATTCCGATCCTTGTGAATTTCACTTGGAGGATAGAACTTAGAATAAAACCGGGGCACAATATCATTCCATTCAAGAGAATCCCCATTATCCAGTAATTTATACCAATGCGCCGCCTTACTGCACAGCGATAAAGAGAATAGTTTCTTCCTCACTTCATCCATAGCAATACCTGCACATTTGAATAACCCGCATAATTCATGCAAAAACAGTAAATGATCACCAGGATGGACAGTTCCATCCCCTTCATAGCGGTTATCCATAACACGTTCAATAATTTTCATAGGTATTTTATATGGTATCACTTCCTCACCTGGCGCCTCATCCACTACCGTTGCAGTAGTAGTAGATTTCCCAAATAAAAATTGAAGAGAAGATCTCTCCATAATGACTTATAGCAATGAGCAGTAAATAAAATCAGCACAACAGTAAAGGTTTTCCTTACCAATTCCACTTACCAATAGCGCTTCACTCCCCGGCAGCGGCGCCAGAAAATAGTCTTGATGACCCACAAGTATAGGGGGTGTATCGTAGTATCTTTGATAAGTAAGAATGTCGATCCCAACGAGGAGCAGAAGGTGTTGACAAGCAGTTTCGATGAAGGATTCACTGTAAATGCTCACTGACAAGTATTCAGGGGGTTTTGATGTAACAGTTGAATAAAGTACGAGTAAGTAAAGTGCGAGAGTAATAATTGCAGCGAGTGGCCCAATCCTTTTTAGCACAAAGGACAAGCCGGTTTATTTACTTATAATGACCAAACGTTCTCGAGGACACACGGGATTTTAGTCTAATGCTTTCGCTACATACGGTTAAATAATCTTCATTGTTATGATAAGTGTTGTGTGGGTGAACCTATGCTAATGTACCGCCCTTCCTAGGACTAATACATACTTGTGATTATACCCCTTGCAAGCATCCGCAACTACAAGAAAGTAATTAAGAATAAATCTAACCACATCCTTAAACTCTGAGATCCTGCGATCCCTCCTGCATCGATATACCAACGGGAGTTTAGGTTTCTGTCACTCCGGCAACCCCGCAATTAGCAAATGAATACAAGATGCATTCCCCTAGGCCCATAAATGGTGAAGTGTCATGTAGTCGACGTTCACATGACACCACTAGAAGAATAACACCACAACTTAAATATGATACCATTGAATATTACTCAACCATAGTTCACTACTAGCATTTAGACTTCACCCATGTCCTCAAGAACTAAACGAACTACTCACGAGACATCATATGGAACATGATCAGAGGTGATATGATGATGAATAACAATCTGAACATAAACTTGATTCAATGGTTTCACTCAATAGCATCAACAACAAGTAGAGATCGATACCGGGAGAGTTTCCCCTATCAAACAATCAAGATCAAACCCAAATTGCTACGGCGGTGACGGTGTCCAGCGGTGGAGACGGCGGTGATGATGGTGGAGATGATGATGATGGTGATGGAGATGATGTCCAGCTCGATGACGGTGACGATGGCGTCGATTTCCCCCTCCCGGAGGGAATTTCCCCAGCGGATTCCTGCCCACCGGAGAGCTCTTTTCTCTCTAGTGTTCTCCGCCCCGCAGAGGCGGCTGTAACTCTTCGCGAGGTACCCTCTGTGGCTTAGGTTTTCGGGACGAAGGATTTCGCGAAGAAAAGGAGGCGAAAGGGGTCGTGGGCCCCCCAAACCACATGGCGGCGCGGCCAGGGCATGGGCCGCGCCGCCCTAGGGTGTGGGCCCACCCTGGCTCCTCCTGGCTCCTCCTTCTGGCTTCCTTCGTCATCTTGAAAAATAGGATTTTTGGTATAATTTCCTTCCACAGTTGATCTTCCGAAATATTGCGTTCTGACGGTGCTTTTTCCAGCAGAATCCTGGCTCCGGTGCTTGATCCTCCAATAATGATGAAACATGCAAAATAGATGAAATAACATAAGTATTGTGTCCCAATATGAAATATATCAATGAATAACAGCAAATTATGATATAAAATAGTGATGCAAATTGGACGTATCAGGGTGCAAAGTATATGATGCAAGAGCTTAAACATGAGCACAACAATTGCCAAGTATCACATTATCCAAGACATTTTAGCAATTACTACATGTATCATTTTCCAATTCCAACCATATAACAATTTAACGAAGAAGAAACTTCGCCATGAATACTATGAGTAAAGCCTAAGGACATACTTGTCCATATGCAACAGCGGAGCGTGTCTCTCTCCCATACAGTGAATGCTAGGATCCATTTATTCAAACAAAAACAAAAACAAAAACAAACCGACGCTCCAAGCAAAGCACATAAGATGTGACAGAATAAAAATATAGTTTCAGGGGAGGAACCTGATAATGTTGTCGATGAAGAAGGGGATGCCTTGGGCATCCCCAAGCTTAGACGCTTGAGTCTTCTTAGAATATGCAGGGGTGAACCACCGTGGCATCCCCAAGCTTAGAGCTTTCACTCTTCTTGATCATAGTATATCATCCTCCTCTCTTGACCCTTGAAAACTTCCTTCACACCAAACTTCTCATAAACTTCATTAGAGGGGTTAGTACATAATCAAAAACTCACATGTTCAGAGGTGACACAATCATTCTTAACACTTATGGACATTGCTCAAACCTACTGGAAGGTAATGGAACAAAGAAATCCACCCAACACAGTGAAAGAAGCAATGCGAAATAAAAGGCAGAATCTGTCAAAACAGAACAGTTCGTAAAGACGAATTTTAAAATGGCACCAGACTTGCTCAAATGAAAATGCCCAAATTGAATGAAAGTTGCGTACATATCTGAGGATCACGCACGTAAATTGGCTTAATTTTCTGAGCTACCTACAGGGAGGCAGGTCGAAATTCGTGACAGCAAAGAAATCTGAAACTGCGCAGTAATCCAAATCTAGTATGAACTTTACTATCAAAGACTTTACTTGGCACAACAAAACACTAAACTAAGATAAGGAGAGGTTGCTACAGTAGTAAACAACTTCCAAGACTCAAATATAAAACCAAGTACTGTAGCAAAATAACACATGGGTTATCTCCCAAGAAGTTGCTTTCTTTATAGCCACTAAGATGGGCTCAGCAGTTTTAATGATGCACTCGCAAGAAATAGTAGTTGAAGCAAAAGAGAGCATCAAGAGGCAAATTCAAAACACATTTAAGTCTAACATGCTTCCTATGCAAAGGAATCTTGTAAATAAACAAATTCAAGAAGCATAATGCAACAAGCATAGAAAAACTAGACAAGCTCAACTTCAAGATTTTAAGCATATAGAGAGGTGTTTTAGTAACATGAAAATTTCTACCACCATATTTTCCTCTCTCATAATAACTTTCAGTAGTGTCATGAGAAAACTCAACAATATAACCATCACATAAAGCATTCTTATCATGAGTCTCATGCATAAAATTATTACTCTCCACATAAGCATAATCAATTTTATTAGTACTAGTGGGAGCAAATTCAACAAAGTAGCTATCATTATTATTCTCATCATCAAATATAGGAGGCATATTGTAATCATAATCAAATTCATCCTCCATAACAGGTGGTAACAAAAGACTACTATCATTATAATCATCATAAATAGGAGGCAAAATATCATCAAAGTAAATTTTCTCCTCAATTCTTGCGGGACTAAAAAGATCATGCTCATCAAAACCAGCTTCCCCAAGCTTAGAATTTTCCATATCATTAGCAACAATGGTGTTCAAAGTATTCATGCTAACATGTTCCATGGGTTTTTAAATTTTCGGATCAAACCATCCATGTTTTAAATCAGGAAATAGAATAAGAAGCTCATTGTTGTCCATTATGCCAAACTAGTGTAAACAAGAAACAAAAAGATGCAATTGCAGGATCTAAAGGAAATAGCTTCGAGCACAAACAAAATGGCGCCAGAAAAGTACTATTACCTGGAACCGGAGTATGAGTGCCTTTTACCTTTCCTCCCCGGCAACGGCGCCAGAAAATAGCTTGATGTCTACGCCCCCTCCTTTTCCTGTAGACGGTGTTGGGCCTCCAAGAGCAGAGGTTTGTAGAACAGCAGCAAGTTTCCCTTAAGTGGATCACCCAAGGTTTATCGAACTCAGGGAGGAAGAGGTCAAAGATATCCCTCTCATGCAACCCTGCAACCACAAAGCAAGAAGTCTCTTGTGTCCCCAACACACCAAATAGGTGCACTAGTTCGGCGAAGAGATAGTGAAATACAGGTGGTATGAATAAGTAGCAACAGCACCAGAAAAGTGCTTTGCCCAGGACAGTAAACAAGCAGTAGTAACGTAGCAGTAGTAACACAGTAAAACAGTAAACAAGCAGCGATAGCAGTATTGGAAACAAGGCCCAGGGATCAGACTTTCACTAGTGGACACTCTCAACATTGATCACATAACAGAATAGATAAATGCATACTCTACACTCTTGTTGGATGATGAACACCATTGCGTAGGATTACGTGAACCCTCAATGCCGGAGTTAACAAGCTCCACAATTCAATGTTCATATTTAAATAACCTTAGAGTGCATGAAAGATCAACACGACTAAACCAAGTACTAATGTAGCATGCACACTGTCACCTTCACGCTACGAAAGGAGGCATAGATCACATCAATACCATCATAGCAATATTTAATTTCATAATCTACAAGAGATCACAATCATAGCCTACGCCAAGTACTAACACGGATGCACACACTGTCACCATTACACCGTGCAGGAGGAATAAAACTACTTTAATAACATCACTAGAGTAGCACATAGATAAATTGTGATACAAAACACATTGCAATCATAAAGAGATATAAATAAGCACTTCACTATGCCATTCATAACAGCAAATAAGTATTCTGTGAAATATAGCCTAAGAGACCCACACGGTGCACACACTGTCACCTTTACACACGTGGGACAAGGAGTATCCGGAGATCACATAAGTAAAATTCACTTGACTAGCATAACGACATCTAGATTACAATCATCATCATATGGATCTCAATCATGTAAGGCAGCTCATGAGATCATTGTATTGAAGTACATAGGGAGAGAGATGAACCACATAGCTACCGGTACAGCCCCAAGCCTCGATGGAGAACTACTCCCTCCTCATGGGAGACAACAGCGTTGATGGAGATGGCGGTGGTGTCGATGGAGGAGCCTTCCGGGGGCACTTCCCCGTCCCGGCGGCGTGCCGGAACAGAGACTCCTGTCCCCCAGATCTTGGCTTCGCGATGGCGGCGGCTCTGGAAGGTTTCTCGTACCGTGGCTTTTTCGTATCGAGGTTTTAGGTCCAGGGGCTTTATATAGGCGAAGAGGCGGCATCAGAAGGTCGAAGGGGCGCCGCCACTATAGGGCGGCGCAGCCAGGGCCTGGGCCACGCCGGCCTATGGTCTGGGTGGCCTGTGGCCCCCCTCTGGTCCTTCCCGGGTGTTCTGGAAGCTTCGTGGAAAAATAGGATGCTGGGCGTTGATTTCGTCCGATTCCGAGAATATTTCCTTACTAGGATTTCTGAAACCAAAAACAGCAGAAAACAGCAACTGGCTCTTCGGCATCTTGTTAATAGGTTAGTTCCAGAACATGCACGAATATGACATAAAGTGTGCATAAAACATGTAGCTATCATCAATAATGTGGCATGGAACATAAGAAATTATCGATACGTCGGAGACGTATCAGACCTCAATAATTGTTATTTGGTGCCTGCGTTGAGCATGAAAATTATATCTGGATCGTGTTTAATGCAAGACGGTTATTCATTTAAGTCTGAGAATCATGGTTGTTCTATTTTTATGAATAATATTTTTTATGGTCATGCGCCTGAGAAGAATGGTTTATTTCTATTAAGTCTCGATAGTAGCGATACACATGTTCATAACATTGATGCTAAGCGAATTAAATTGAATGATAATTCTACTTATATGTGGCAATCGCTGCCTTGGTCATATTGGAGTGAAACGCATGAAGAAACTCCATTCCGATGGACTACTTGAGTCACTTGACTTTGAGTCACTTGACAGATGCAAACATGTCTAATGGGAAAAATGACTAAGACTCCATTCTCTGGTATTATGGAGCGAGCTACAGACTTATTGGAAATCATACATACTGATGTGTGCGGACCAATGAGTGTAGCCTCGCGCGGTGGTTATCGTTATGTTCTAACCTTCACAGATGATCTGAGTAGATATGGGTATATCTATTTCATGAAACATAAATCCGAAACTTTCCAGAAGTTTAAGGAATTCCAAAGTGAAGTAAAAAATCTACGTAACAAGAAGATCAAGTTTCTGCGTTCTGATCGCGGAGGCGAATATCTGAGTTATGAGTTTGGCATGCATTTAAAGAAATGCGGAATACTTTCACAGTTGACACCGCCGAGAACACCACAGCGCAATGGTGTGTCCGAACGTCGTAATCGAACTCTCTTAGATATGGTTCGTTCTATGATGTCTCTTACTGATTTGCCGTTATCGTTTTGGGGTTATGCATTAGAGACAGCTGCATTCACTTTAAATAGGGCACCATCTAAATCCGTTGCAACGACACCGTATGAATTATGGTTTAATAAGAAACCTAAGATGTCGTTCCTAAAAGTTTGGGGTTGTGAAGCCTATGTAAAAAAGTTACAACTGGACAAGCTAGAACCCAAAGCGGAGAAATGCGTCTTCATAGGATACCCTAAGGAAACTATAGGGTATACTTTCTATCACAAATCCGAAGGCAAAATCTTTGTTGCCAAGAACGGAACCTTTCTTGAAAAAGAGTTTCTCACTAAAGAAGTGACTGGAACAAAAGTAGAACTCGACGAGGTTACTGAACCTTCTCTCGTTGATCAGAGTAGCGCAGTACCGGAAGATGTTCCTGTGCCGCCCGCACCGGTAACAGAGGAAGCTAATGATAATGATCATGAAACTTCGAGCGAGGTAGCTACTGAACCTCGCAGATCGACAAGGGAACGTACCACTCCAGACTGGTATGATCCTTGTCTAAATGTCATGATTGTGGACAACAATGATGAGGATCCTGCGACGTATGAAGAAGCGATGATGAACCCAGATTCCAACAAATGGCAAGAAGCCATGAAATCCGAAATGGGATCCATGTATGATAACAAAGTGTGGACTTTGGTAGACTTACCTGATAGCCGAAAGGCTGTCGAGAATAAATGGATCTTCAAGAGAAAAACAGATGCTGATGGTAATGTTACTGTCTATAAAGCTTGACTTGTCGCAAAGGGTTTCCGACAAATTCAAGGTGTTGACTACGATGAGACTTTCTCACCTGTAGCGAAGCTAAAATCTGTGAGGATTTTGTTAGCAATAGCTGCATTTTTCGATTATGAGATTTGGCAGATGGATGTCAAAACGGCGTTCCTTAATGGTGACATTGAGGAAGAGTTGTATATGGTACAACCCAAAGGTTTTGCCGATCCTAAACATGCTGACAAGGTATGCAAACTTCAGCGTTCCATTTATGGACTGAAGCAAGCATCCAGGAGTTGGAACCGACGCTTTGATAAGGTGATCAAAGACTTCGGGTTTATACAGTGCCATGGAGAGGCCTGTATTTACAAGAAAGTGAGTGGGAGCTCTGTAGCATTCCTGATATTATATGTAGATGCCATATTATTGATTGGGAATGATATAGAACTATTGAGTAGTGTAAAAGGTTATTTGAATAAGTGTTTTTCAATGAAGGATCTTGGTGAAGCAGCGTACATTTTAGGCATCAAGATTTAGAGATAGATCGAGACGCCTAATAGGGCTTTCATAGAGTACATACCTGGACAAGATTCTAAAGAAGTTTAGAATGGATGAAAGTAAGAAAGGATTCTTACCGATGTTGCCAGGTAAGGTCTTGAGTAAGACTCAAGGTCCGGCTACGTCAGAAGAAAGAGAGAGGATGAATCAGATCCCCTATGCCTCGGCAGTAGGATCTATCATGTATGCCATGCTGTGTACTAGACCGGATATAGCACATGTTGTTAGTTTGACTAGAAGATATCAAAGTGATCCAGGAATGGAACACTGGATAGCGGTCAAGAATATCATGAAGTACTTGAAAAGAACTAAGGATATGTTTCTTTGTTATGGCGGTGACCAAGAGCTCGTTGTAACCAGTTACACCGATGCAAGTTGGAACACTGATCCTTTTTTTTTGAGAGTACGCGAATGCGTACCATACTTTTATAGAAGGCAGAAAGAGTATTTACAAGAATACCTTACATGGAACCATGCAAGGATTTGACTCCACAAAACCTAGACAAGACTACTCTCTCTAACCACTGTCTAACACTCCTACTTCCTGATCATGCGTAACCCGGTACAACCTAAGTTCCTCCAAGATGCGGGTAACCAAGGCCTCTGCCAAGTACTGGTTGCGCACATTGCCGAAGCACCACGCATTCCTTTGCTTCCACAGAGCGTGACCTACGGTGCAGACCAACCCATCAAACCATCTCCTCTCCTTAGCCCTAAATCTTCCTCTCTCCTTTGTCCACCACTCCCTCAAAGAGTTGTTCTCCTCTGGGGTTTGAAAGCGCATCCTTAGCCTCTGACGACACCTCCACCAAACCTCCCTTGCATAAACGCACCGCACGAGGATGTGCTCAGCCGTGTCCTCCTCCTGCAGACAAACATGGCATGGGGATGGTGCATCCTGCAAGCCATGCCTGGCACGTCGATCGGACGTCCAAATACGGTGCTGTGCCGCCAGCCAGATAAAGAGCTTGCTCTTTGGCGTAGCATGGCTTCTCCAAATTGCCTCTGCCAGCTCAAATCTGACACTGCCCTGGACCATCAGCTCATACGCCGAACTTTCCGAGTACAACCCTGAACCACTCCACGGCCATCTGTATACGTCATAGGACGGTGGAGCAAGCGTTGCGAGGGAACGCCTGGATGCTGTACATACAAGGGTGTGTGGCAACGCTCGGGGCAAGGGAGTGTGTCAGGCTCTGGCTTGCGATATCCTTATGAATCTAAGTCTCAGTCTGGGTACGTGTTTATATTGAATGGTGCTACAGTAAGCTGGTGCAGCTCCAAGCAGTGCACGGTGGCGAAGTCTTCAACAGAATCGGAATACATAGCGGCTTCGGAGGCTTCATCGGAAGCGGTATGGATGAAGAGGTTCATTGTTGAGTTTGGTGTGGTTCCTAGTGCATTGGACCCACTAGTCATTTATTGTGATAACATGGGTGCCATCGCCAATGCACAGGAACCAAGGTCACACAAGAAGCTGAAGCATATCAAGCTGCGCTTTCATTCGATTCGCGAGTACATCGAAGATGGAGAAGTAAAGATTTGCAAAGTACACACTGATCTGAATGTAGCAGATCCGTTGACTAAAGCTCTCCCTAGGGCAAAGCATGACCAACACCAAAATGCCATGGGTGTTAGGTACCTTACAATGTAATCTAGGTTATTGACTCTAGTGCAAGTGGGAGACTGTTGGAGATATGCCCAAGAGGCAATAATAAATTGGTTATTATATATCTTTGTGTTTATGATAAATGTTTATATACCATGCTATAATTGTATTAACCGAAACATTGATACATGTGTGTTATGTAAACAACAAGAAGTCCCTAGTAAGCCTCTTGTATAACTAGCTTGTTGATTAATAGATGATCATAGTTTCGTGATCATGAACATTGGATGTTATTAATAACAAGGTTATGTCACTATGTTAATGATGTAATGGACGCACCCAATTAAGCGTAGCATAAGATCACGTCATCAAGTTCATTTGCTATAAGCTTTCGATACATAGTTACCTAGTCCTTTCGACCATGAGATCATGTAAATCACTTATGCCGGAAGGGTACTTTGATTACATCAAACGCCACTGCGTAAATGGGTGGTTATAAAGGTGGGATTAGGTATCCGGAAAGTATGAGTTGAGGCATATGGATCAACAGTGGGATTTGTCTATCCCGATGACGGATAGATATACTCTGGGCCCTCTCGGTGGAATGTCGTCTAATTAGTTTGCAAACATATGAATGGTTCATAAGAGACTACATACCATGGTACGAGTAAAGAGTACTTGTCATGAGACGAGGTTGAACGAGGTATAGAGATACCGATGATCAAACCTCGGACAAGTAAAATATCGCGTGACAAAGGGAATCGGTATCGTATGTAAATGGTTCATTCGATCACTAAGTCATCGTTGAATATGTGGGAGCCATTATGGATCTCCAGATCCCGCTATTGGTTATTGGTCGGAGAGAAGTCTCAACCATGTCTGCATAGTTCGTGAACCGTAGGGTGACACACTTAAGGTTTGATGTCGTTTGAGTTATGGAATATGGAATGGAGTTCGAAGTTTTGTTCGGAGTCTCGGATGGGATCCAGGACATCACGAGGAGTTCCGGAATGGTCCAGAGAATAAGATTCATATATAGGAAGTCATTTTACATGTTTGAAAATGATCTGATATATTTATGGAAGGTTCTAGAAGGTTCTAGAAAAGTACGGAAGAAAGGCACTATGGAAGGTGGAGTCCTAGAGGGACTCCACAAGCTTGGCCGGCCAAACCCTAAGGGGAGGAGTCCCAGGTGGGCTCCACCAAGGGTGGCCGGCCACCCCACCTCAAGGAAAGGTGGGAGTCCCACCTTGAGTAGGACTCTCCCCTTTAGTAGGTTTCCCACCAAAGGTAGGTTTTGGAGTTGGGGTCTTATTCGAAGACTTGGGAGACAATACTTGGGGCTTCCACCTATATAAGGAGGAGCAAGGGGAGGGGGCCGGCCACCCCAAGACCACAAGTTGGCCGCACCCCCTTGGCCGGCGCCCCAAACCCTAACCGCTCCCCAAACTCTAGCCGCCTCCTCCTCCACATACAACTCCCGCAGCGTATAGGCGAAGCCTTGCCGGAGTTCTCCACCACCACCGCCACCACGCCGTCGTGCTGCTGGGATTCCGAGGAGGATCTACTACTTCCGCTGCCCGCTGGAACAGGGAGAAGGACATCGTCTTCGTCAACACCGAACGTGTGACCGAGTACGGAGGTGCTGCCCGATTGTGGCACCGTCAAGATCTTCTACGCGCTTTTGAAAGCGGCAAGTGATCATCTTCTGCAACAACGAGATCTAAGCTCGTAGGCTTTGGAAATCTTCAAGGGTTAGTCTCGTGATCCCCTCGTTGGTACCGTCTTCTAGATTGGATCTTGGCTTGTGTTTCGTTCTTGCGGTAGGAATTTTTTTGTTTTCTATGCTACGAATCCCATCACTGATCCTGGTCCATTTGGGGTCTTTGGTCCCGGTTTGTACTAAAGAGGTTGCGGCAGGCCGTGTCAGGCCTCGGATCCCTTTGGTCCCGGTTTGTATTCTACCCTTTGGTCTCGGTTTGCCTTACCAACCGGGACAAAGTCCTCATCTGCCTACATATACCTTGCCCATGCCTAAGTGTGAGTCACACTTAGCCATTTTTGCACTTCCTATCACAAGAGGGGTGTATGTTGTTTTGTTCTTTTCACATGCACAAGAGGTGTTCGATGAAATGCCTAAGAGATTTTGCCACTTGAGTTCACACAAAACAAGCCACACTTAACTGTCTTTTTTCTTCTCCATCGAGGTTAACAACTTTATACTTTCATATGTCATTGATAAAATGCATGTGTGTATATATATATACATTGTTTCACTAATCATGATGTTCTGTAATGGTTTTTGATAAGTTTAATTATATCATGTAGATGAATCGGCAATGGATGTACATTGACCGACGCTTTGACGAGTTCACTTCGGGCCTGAGTAATTTTATCGCCTTGGCTGAGGCAAACAAACATGATGGCTTTATGTATTGTCCATGTGTTGACTGTAAGAATGTCATAAATTATGCTCACTCGAGTACCATTCACGGCCACTTGCCGCGATCCGGTTTCATGCCCCAGTACTATTGTTGGACCAAGCACGGAGAAAGAGGGGTTATGATGGAAGACAATGAAGAAGAAGAGGATGATGACAGCTATCCCATGTTCCCTGAATACGGTGATACTGCAGAGGGGGTTGTTTTCCATCAGAAGGCAATGAAGATAATGAAGCAGAAGATCAAGAGACACCAGATGAGCCTGCTGATGATGATCTTGGTCGGGCCATTGCTGATGCAAGGAGAGAATGTGAAACTGAAAAGGAAAGGTTGGCCTTCGACCAGATGATAGAGGATCACAACAAATTATTATACCCAACTTGCGAAGATGGCCATAAAAAGCTAGGTAGCACACTTGAATTGATGCAATGGAAGACAGAGAACGATGTCACTGCTCAGGATTTAAAAACTTGCTGTAAATAATTAATAAGAAGATTTCAAGGGGTAACGAATTGTCCGCCGGTACGTATGTAGCGAAGAAGGTTGTCTACCCTCTAGGATTAGATGTGCAAAAGATACACGCATGCATTAATGACTACACCCTCTACCACGGTGAGTACGAGAATTAAAATCCTGAGCAGTGGGACATCGACCTCACCCAGTTCTAGCCACTAAATGAGATGGCAACAACACTAAAGCTTCCCACGATATTAAAATACATTACATACAACAGAAACTAAAAAATATGATGTCATCGATGATCAAAGCGTCAAAAACGATGTACTAATACAACCCATATGTGCATTTGGTTGTCTCTGTGACCTTGTCAAATATTTGTTAGCATTCTATGGGATGTACTACTCCAACATTAATGTAGGAATTTACATTACAAGTTTAACTATTTCTGTATTGTTCCTACATGATTATTACTTATGTTGAGTCAACTGTTTCATAGGATAATATTCCCTCTTACACAATTCTACCGTATGCATATTGTTAACTGTATTTTTGATAAATTGTGTTCATGGTTTTAAATTTATTTTATACATGGGAATAGGCACATATATATTCATTTATGAGATCCTCAACATAAGAGATAAAGAAATCTCTAATTCTATTACTCCTATGTATCTGCAATTTTTTTATATACATTTATATTTCTTTTTTAAATATATGAAATGTTTAATGGCTCTAGAGAGTATGAGTATAAAAAATATATTAATACACACTTGTGGAGCAGAGTATGCATGTCTTCCTAGGATGTAGGAAGAATATTCTATGGCACACAAAATGTGAACAAGTTGTTTATTCTACGAAATATGGATTTGGGGTTGTAAGGTTGGAGTTAACCATTGGAGAATTTACGTCCTGGTTATGGATGGAGATCTAGTAACATATGCTACAAAGTGATATATCTTCCACACTCGGCTTTCATCTTACGAGTGTTTGCGAACATAGATAGTGTAACGACTCTAAAGACCTTAGAGTGTGCTCCTATTCGAATGAGGAGCTCATGAAACTAAGTTGGGATAACAATCTGTACATGAGAATTGTCACTAATTGTATGGTTAGCAGGATGATTATACCTCTAACTCACAAGGGTCAAAACCCTTTTGTTTTTAGAAATTATCAAAACCCTTTTGTGTGTCTTGTGAAAATATTTTAGAGGAAGAGGAACATTCTCATCAATAGAGATACAACCCAACAACTGTAACTAAGACATTGGGCCGAAACAGATAGAATGGGCCATTTCTAGCAAAGTCCACACTATGGAGAAGTCCACTTGCTTGTTTCTTCTCTTCTTATCTCTATCTAGTCGAGTTCGGAGATGGAGCGTCGGGCCAACATCGTCTCTCCCCGCCATGCGCGATGCTAGCCCTGGAGGAAGATCCTCCGCAACGGCACAAAGGCCTGGAAGAAGTAGAATCTCCTCGGAGCATCATCGTCCGAGGTGCGGAGAGTACCCCCTGGCCAAGGATAGCGGCGGCTCTGAACGCCGACGCTTGTAATCTGCCGCAGCTTGAGCTTCTTTGCATGCATGCACTACATCCAGTGCAGCTAGCGCAGCAGCAACATCGCTCTCCTCTCCCTTGCCAACACGGCCGGCTGAGAGAAACAACTCCGACGTGCTGCCTCCACACTAGAAGCAGCAAGGATAAGACCACCAGGACGATGTCAATCTCGCAACGAAGCAACTGCACTCCTCCTCGCCTCCACGGCCGGTCAGGAGCTCCTCCATGACATTGCTCGCCGGCGTGCTCGCGCTTCCCCCCTCGCCACCAAGGCAGGCCAGGAAAAGCTAACGCCTACCACGCTCGCGCAGCACCATGTGGTACACCGCCACACCTTTATTCAAGGGAGCGATAGTCCTCCCCTCCAATCTTCCCTCCGACCATTGGAGAAGAAGAGCGAGGAGGAGAACCCCTAAAACAGCAAGGATCCAGGCGCTGAATCCTTCCCTCCGCTCCAACTACTGGGCATCAAGCCCACTACCGGCAAACTACCGCTTCTCCTATCTACCCTACCTACTCCGGCGCCTCCCCTCCGCCCATCTCGATCGGTGTTGCTAGCGAGAACGGCCTCGGGTCGGCCCGGCGCACTCGAGAATGCTCTCAGATACTGTAGCAGAGAGAGAGAAGAAAGGGGAAAAGGTGGACTGGTTCCACATTGTGCATTATTACATCAAACTTCTACTGAAATACATAGATACTTCAGTGCCTCAAACTAGCATAATTAGTACTCTAGCAAACACATTCATGCTAGGATGTGAACCAGAAGATGAAGCTCTCCATATTTTTCCTGGAAGCCCAAAAGGACAATGTCATCCTCACGCAGGTTAAACATCTTCACAACATTGTCCCATCCAGCTGTCAAGATTGCATTGTTTGACCCAACTCCCATCTTCATCCTAACTTTCCATGGCCTCCTGCTGTTGATGCACGAAACATAGACATCAACAGGATCTTCAAGGAGATTCTTCAGGTACTTAACTGGGAACTCAGATCCAAATATTTTTGGTACAGAGATAATTGAAGAATGAGCATATTTATACTTCTTAAGTAAATAAATATCACAAGCTTGTTTATGATATTCTTACTAGCTTGCACTTCCTTGTCATGACAGATGAATAAGTCATTTTGTACACACAGTACCAGATTTTGGTAGAAATTTGGGAACACACCAATCATAAAGGAAGCCCACTTTACAAGTCGTTTTCAAACAGACACCCGCCATCAAAATATTTAGTATCCTTGTATTGAGATCCTGATGTAACAAATAGGAATAGGGATATTTACTTTGGCTCATAGAAGCATTTGCTCCCGTTGCGTGAATCTATATTTCGAAGTGTCAAAAAATTCTAAAATAAAATTTTCCATGTACAACTACACATTTTATGTACGTACAGAAGTAAAAAAAAACTAAAAAAATTTGTGGCTCCTGTAAAAAAGATAAATTTTGATGCTATAACACGGTTATGTACAGAATATTTTTTTTTGTCTTTTTTGTACACGCCACACAAAATGTTGTTTCTCCAAGAAAACGTGTGCACTAACATAGAATGTTACTATGTACACCAAAAAAAAATATGTCAGAATTTTTTCAAATTTTTAAAATTGTTTTTTAATTATTTTTTATAATGGAAGCATTTGCTCCTACGAGCCAAAACGCCACCTCCATAGGAATATAGTATCATTAATTGGGAAGGAGAGTACAGATAGAAATATGGTATCATTAATTGGGAAGCAAACTAAAAGATGCAATCTTATAGTATACTACCATATACTATGTATAAAATAGTTCACATTTTCATCCGGGCAAGAGATGACATCGCTAGGTTGGTGAGTTGGTGGTCTTCGATCACATACTTCACTCTAGAGCTTGGCCTTCAACAAGTCATGGCAAAAACCGATGAGTGTTTTAACATGTTGTTGTCGTCGTGATATATTGCCATTCTATCTAAATAAAAACTACCAGACTCACACTGGTGGAAAAAAGGGCTTTGGTCGCGGTTGGCAACTGCCATTAGTCGCGGTGGCGCAACCGCGACCAAAGCTGCGCGACTAAAGGCCCCCCCCTTTAGTCGCGGTTCCTTACGAACCGCGACTAAAGGCCCGTCCACGTGGGCCGCAGGCGAGCGCCAGGGCGGAGGACCTTTAGTCGCGGTTCTTCTGGCCAGCCGCGACTAAAGGCCTCCGCAGGGTTTAGGGTTTTAGCCCCCCTCCCCCTAAATCTGGTTTCTTTTTAATTTGTATTATTTTATTTCTTTTGGGTTTTAATTCTGAAGGAGTTTCACATATTTAGGCCAACCGCGACTAAAGGCCTCCGCAGGGTTTAGGGTTTTAGCCCCCCTCCCCCTAAATCTGGTTTCTTTTTAATTTGTATTATTTTATTTCTTTTGGGTTTTAATTTTGAAGGAGTTTCACATATTCTACGGTACTGTATACATACATGCATATGAATGTACAATTTCAAACAAATTTGAAATTAGAACCAAAAAGAATTCAAGAGGAATATACAATATATATTCAATATCGGATGACCATATACAATATATATTCAATATCGGATGACCATATACAATTTTGAACAAGTTAGTTACAAATTCTGGTGCATATAAAGTTCTACGTCATCGTAATAGTGTTCTCCTTTAGGATCGATGACTTCCCTCGCCAACCATCCAGCTAGTTCCTCTTGAAGTGGTCGGAAGCGAGCTTCTGGACTAAGCGTCTTCCGGAGGTTATTCCTCGGGATGTTGTTCTCACACGTCTGGTCCCGCTCATTGCAGTATCTCCGGATCCTCTCACAAACATAGTATCCACATAGGTTGGTCCCCGGTGGCTGAGTATCCCAGTCGTCCGCACCGCCATTTTAAAATGTAGCTCTTTTTTGAATTCACCGACCTTGGTATCTACGAACCGTCTCCAAACCCTACGAGGCAAAGAAAATTAAATAAACAAGAGAGTTATTAATTAGTTACTTGATATTAGGAAATGATGAACGAAATAGGCCGATCGATATAGAGCGCAAATGAATGAAAATAATTACTTTTGCATCATTTTTCTCATGTCGCCCCAAAGCGCCGGATCCATATTCAGAGAGTCGTGGACGAGAACTGAGGAGGTCTGAACTTTAATTACCATAAGAATCAAGTGGAACCTGCGGACACGATACATGCACAGTCATGCATAACTCATCGATTAGCCACATACCATGCATGGAGTAAACAAAAGAGAATGTGCTCAAGACAGAAACACTCACCCAAAATGGTAAGGAAATAGAATATCACTTTTCTGTTGCTGTTTTCTAATAAACCGCCACAGGTCATCCTCCACGTCGGCGGGGTGGTGTTCTAACACATGTGAATTAACGATGTGTGGGTCAATGAACCCAACATCATGGATGTTCCTTATTCGCATTTCCCGCTTCTTCATACTCGCATAATAGCGTACACAACAAGATAGTTAGGACGGTGCAGGCAATGAACGAGATGGGGTAGAAATTAATAAATCACTTACGTAACGTAGCAACTGATGATAGATTTGTCGAGGTCGCGCAGATTGAACAGCTGGAACAATTCACTCAGAGGAATTTGTACCCAGTAATGTTTGAAGTGATGCTCATATCTAACTTCCGCATAGATATAGTCTTTGGCGTTTTTATGTTTTATGTAACCCTTGTACCAATTTAGCAGACCTAGCATTTGTCGAGGTAGATCCCCTTCTGCGCGAGGCTCGACGAGAGGGCCATTCTTCACATATGTAAATACTACGTCCTTCATTGGCGCCTCATCAAGGCCTAGCGATTGCACGAAGAGTGATACCTAACTCGGCCGCTTGTTCTACGGCACTCGTTACGGTCAATCCATGTGCTGCCGCAGCTGCTATGATATCGGGGCATCCGGATCGGCGGCTTGCACTATGAGCGGGGCGATCGATTGTTTACTTTGTTCCCCGAGCTGGGCAACTTCTTTCCCCCTTTCTAATTTTGACTCGGCCTCGTCCTTCACGGCTTTCTTCTCCGCCAACTCTTTCCTGTTCTTGAACGCGAGTGCTTGCCTACGAAGTTCACGTAAATAGTCGTCAGGCAGATTCTTCGCGGCTTGGGACGGTGTGTTCAAAAATGACTTAGCCCACTGCTTTTCCTTGTCAGAATATACTGGCTTGGGCTCGCCCTCTATTTTCTTCTTGACGCTCGCCTTCCATTTCTCTAAATCAGCAGCCGCGCGCCTCGACTTCCTCGGCACTACTTTCCCAAGGCCTCGTGGGGAGAGGCTTCGATGATACCTCCGGTACCTTTGTTTTCTTAGGTACGTAAGGGTCCGGGTTAATAACCCAGGACTGCACCTTCTTCGCCGGAGGTGGATTGGGGGCGGTACCGGTGTACTGATCACCCGCCGGACGAGGACTGGGGGGCGGCGGCGTGGGCTGACGTGAATGAGGTGTATTAGGTGAAGCACCACCGCCACCGTCACCGCCACCGCCACCGTCACCGCCACCGCCACCGCCACCGTCACCGCCACCGCCACCACCACCACCGTACGGGGGTGGACTTGTTGGCGCCTCGCTGGAAACTTGATAAATTTCTTCTGCCATAGAATGAACTGGCGCTTGACATCTCCAAGTCTTTTCACCCCTTCAGGTGTAGCAATGTCAATGTCCAGGTCCTCAAACCGTTGGACTATCTCCTCCACCGTCACACGAGCATAGCCATCTTGAATGGGGTTGTTGTGGTGGAGTGCTCCAGTGGTAAAGCACTGCCGATGGCTACCTTCATGGACATGTTCCCGATAGGATAATACAGATGACATGCTTTCATCTCCTTTATATCGTCCACGGGGTAGCGAGGAGGCTCCGGTGCAGTAATTTCGACCACCGTGAGGCTCCGGTGCAGTAATTTCTATCGTCGGTGCACCAGCCGGTGAGGCCTCCGTGGAAGCCACGCTGCTTCTTCTCTCGCTGGCTTCCGAGATCCATTGGATGATCTTCAGCATCTTGCGCCCGAGCTGCATCTCTTTCGGCGACTAGTACACTCACGGTTTTCTTCATCACATCCATTTCAGTTACCAACTTCGCCACAACATCCGCATCCCGATCCATCTTTCTCTTACGGCTTCGTAACCGTACGGGTCATCGTTAGGGGAACCCTATTTTCCACGGAATGGGCCCCATGCCTCGTATACGTCCTCCGTGTTCGGGATTCCCGAGGGCTTTTGTCGGGCGTCGTTCTCTCTGTTGAACCTGATCCTCCCCTCTTGAGCCTCCCTCATTGCCTCAATAAGCTTTTGGGTGGGTGTAATTATTTTGCCCCGATAAACACACTCCCTGTCTCCGGGTTCAGCGATCCCCCATGCCCGTACCACCAGCTTTTGGCCCTTGGGTCCCATCCCTCCGTACCTGGACGGATTCCTCGCGCCCTCAGCTCGTTCTCCATCTTCTCCCACTTAGGCTGCCAAAAGCGATACCCTCCTGGCCCCATTTTATGATTGTACTCCTTCTTGGCCGCATTTTCCTTATTTTTTCTCGATAGTTCAAGGAACTGCTCCGATTTCTTTTGCTTCACAAATTCTGGCCAATCATGTTGCAGTTTCTCATATTGTCCTATGAAATCCGGAGTCTTGCCCTGGTTGACAAAGTCATGGGCTAGATTTTGCTTGTATTTCCGGAATGCGTTGGCCATCCTAGAAAGAGCGAACTGTTTGACTAGCTTGCGCCTCTCCTTGTTTTCCGCAATCTTGTTACCCTCCTCATCGTATTTGCGGTATTCCGGAGGTAGAACGAAATGTTCCATAAGCTTGTTGAAGCAATCTTTTTTTTCTCTCTTATCGACAAAAGTGAAACCAACACGTGCCTTCTTTGGCTCATTCCACTCCTGGCGGGTGATCGAGACGTTGTCTCTAACAACGGCTCCGCATTGGCTGACAAACTTGGTGGCGTTCTTGCTGGGCTCCAGCGGCCTGCCGGTTGCTTCATCGACAACATCGATGGTGCATGTTTCTCCTGCTTTCATCGTCTTGGTTGCGCCACGCTTTGACGACGTACTCGATTTTTCGACGATCCGGCCGAGGGCTAAAATAAGAAAGAGAGTCGCGCGCGTTAGTACACACACATTTATTCAAATCAGTTAGTTGTATCACCAGACGCTCAATATGTATATATATATATATACCTCGGCGCCGGAGGTGGTTGCTACTTCCAATTGAAGATCGTCGTTTATCGACGTTTCTTCGGCATCATCTGCTTGCTGACGGCGCCCTTCATCTTCACACTCAAGGTTCAGATAAGAAGAGATATCATCTTCTTCTTCTCCGGTCGGCACATATGGAATATCGCCTTTTATGATGCCGAACATATGGTCTTCAGCGTCCGGATCATAGTTGTCCAGAATCGGGTCAGCTCTATCGTCCGCCATATGTCGATCCTGACAACATGTAGTCTAAACATATTAATTTAGTGAAGAAGGGGTGGTGGCGGTGGCAAAAGGGCGGTGGCGATATGGGTAGTGCCTCCGGGCTGGAAGGGGTTGGGAGAGGGTGTCGCGGAAGAGCGCGAGACGGGGCGGTAGACGACGGCGTCACGGAGAGGGAGGCGTATGCGGAGGGGGCGACGAGGGGCTCGCTCCCCCCTCAGTATACGCGCGCGGTGGCGGTGGTGAAAGGGCGGTGGCGAAAGGGCGGTGGCGGTGCCGAGGACACATAACCCTCGCGCGGTGGTTAAGTTATGTGTCCTCGGCGCCCTAGTGCGTGTGTGTGGCACGCCGTCCTAATGCGTGTGTGTGGCGCGCGCCCCCGGCCGGCCTTCGGGCCTCCGTCTCCCCCCTAGATCTAGTACGTTTTATTAAGTCAAGATTTTAAGTCAAAATTATTAAGTCAAAAAAAGTCAAAATTTTAAGTCTCAAATTACAAGTCTTCTTTTAGTTTTTTAAGTCTCAAAATTTTAACTCTCAATTATTTAGTTAATTTTAAGTCTCAAATTTTAAGTCTAAAATTTTAAGTCTCAAATTTTTAAGTCTCAAATTTTATGTCTTCTTGTAGTTTTTTAAGTCTCAAATTATAAGTCTCAATTTTTAGTTAATTTTAATTTCGAAATTAACAAAAACTAAAACTAAAAAAAAAAGAAAAAAAATTGGCCGGGCCGGCCGGTATGCGCATGCGCGCGCGGCGCCTCTACTGTGGCCGGCGCCTCTCTCGGCCGGCGGCGCGCCTCTCTCTGGCGGTGGCGCGCGCGGGGCCCGCGCCTCTCTCTCAGCGGCGGCGCGCGCGGTACGTGCGCGGCGGCGGCTGCGGCGACACGGCGCTGGCGCTGGCGGGCGGCGGCGCGGCGGGCGGTTTGGATCCTTACGGGGCTACGGCGAGCTGGTGGCGGCGGTCGATGGCGCGCGGTGGCGGCGGTCGATGGTGCGCGGCGGGTGGCGGCGGTCGATGGCGCGCGGCGGCGTCTGCGTCGAGAGGCGTCGGCGGCGTCGTCGGCGCGCGGCGAAGATCGTCTCGATACACGAACGGGCGGAGGAAGAAGGAAGCTGCGCGGCCGTTCGGCCGCGCGATATTTATAGCGAATGACCTTTAGTCGCGGTTGGGGTCACCAACCGCGACTAAAGGCTACCCTTTAGTCGCGGTTGGTGACCCCAACCGCGACTAAAGCCTTTTTTCGCCCCATTTGAGGTTCCCGCGGAAAATGATCTTTAGTCGCGGTTGGCCTGGCCAACCGCGACTAAAGGCTTTTTTCGAAATTATTTCATTTCAGAAATGTTTAGAATACATATAATATATCAAAAAATTCATAAAAATAAAACTAATTCAATTCAAAATTTTAAAAATACAAAAAATACATCAATAAATTCAGAAAAATAAAACTAATTCAATTCAAAATATTAAAAATACAAATTATATATCAAAAAATTAAGAAAAATAAAACTAATTCATTTCAAAATGTTTAGAATACATATAATATATCAAAAAATTCATAAAAATAAAACTAATTCAATTCAAAATTTTAAAAATACATATAATATATCAAAAAATTCATAAAAATAAAACTAATTCAATTCAAAATCTTAAAAATACAAATAATATATCAAAAAATTCATAAAAATAAAACTAATTCAATTCAAAATCTTACAAATACAAATAATATATCAAAAAATTCAGAAAAATAAAACTAATTCAATTCAAAAATTTAAAAATACAAATTATCAAAAATTCATAAAAATAAAACTAATTCAATTCAAAAGTTCGTTGGCCCCCTCTTCCCGCCTCTTTCCGCCGACCCCCTCTTCCCTCCTCGTCTTCCCGCCATTTCTTCCCTGTCTTCCCGCCTCTTTCTTCCCGCCAATTGTTTCCCGCCAATTTCTTCCGGCCTCTTTCTTCCCGCCAATTTTTTCCCGCCAATTTCTTCCCGCCAATTTTTTTCCCGCCTCTTTCTTCCCGCCTCCTGTCTTCCCGCTCCCATTTTTCCCGCCATTTGTCACTACATATAGGTAGCCCGGCTTGGCCAGCATCACATCTCTACAATCTCTCATCACTCTCTCCTGGCTTCCACCGCACCCACTCTAACCTACCAGCAGGTGGAGGAGCTTTGCGCCTCGAACTACCCTTGCCCTCCGGGCTACCGCGTCCCTGCCGGCTGGAGCCTAAGCGCCGGCGGCGTGCCGGTCCCTCCCGTCCCTCAGGGTACTGCGCGCCGGGCGGCCATCACGAACCACTACTACCTCGACCTCACGCCGGAGCAGCGGATGAATCCCCGCTGGCATCCCGATAACCAGCATACTTGGGACGCCTTCTTCATCAATCGGCGTGAGAGGGCGCTCGCCAGGTATGAGGAGGACGGTCTGCCTCCTGGAAACTTCCACGAGGCCGGCCGTCGGCTATGGTGGTACGGCCGGACTCTGCAGAGCGTCATGGACTACATCACGGCCGGCGATATCCCCCGCCTGCGCTACCCTCGATTCGAGCCACGAGCGCCGCCCGGCGACGACAGCCGACAAGAGCGACGACGACGCCGGCAACTTAGAAGGCGACGACTACCGGTACAATGGCGGCGGCTATGAAGACTACGAGTATGCATATTATACGCCTAGGCAGGAGTATGACTAAATCACTCCAAATTTCATGTATGTAGGAGTATGACTTAGTCACTCCAAATTTCCTATATGCAGGAGTATGACTTAGTCACTCCAAATTTCATGTATGCGGGAGTATGACTTAGTCACTCCAAATTTCATGTATCATCAGTGCTATCTCGAGTCAATTGAATCATTCGAAAATGGACACCAAACACATCACGGGTAATATAATTCACATGATTCATTCAACAAAGTTTGGTACAATAAATTATTACACATCATTTCTTCCCTTGTGTCCCCTTGCTTACGATTGTGCCGTATCCATGGAGCATCCTCATCATTTCACTTACTGCTTGGGTCGGTGTTCACTTGGAAGGGCGGAATGTCAGCAAACATCTTATAATCTTCGGACATGTCTGTCTTGTCCTCCACTCCCACGATGTTTCTTTGCCCTGAAAGAACAATGTGGCGCTTTGGATCATCGAACGCTGTACGGATCGTATTCTTATCTTTCCGTTGCCTCGGTTTGCTACTCATGTCCTTCACATAGAAAACCTGAGCGACATCTTTCGCTAGGACGAATGGTTCGTCAAGATAACCAAGAATGTTGAAATCCACCATTGTCATTCCGTATTGCTGGTCCACCTTTACCCCACCTCTGTTAGCTTGAACCATTTGCACGGAACAAAGGGACCCTAAAGGAGGGTCCATAGTCAAGTTCCCATATCTCCTCTATGTAACCATAATATGTGACCTTTTGCCCATTCTCGGTTGCTGCATCAAAGCGGACACCACTGTTTTGGTTGGTGCTCTTTTTATCTTGGGCGATCGTGTAAAATGTATTCCCATTTATCTCGTACCCTTGGAAAGTCGTTATAGTCGAAGATGGTGTCTTGGCCAACATGTACAGCTGATCTACAACCTTATTGTCACTCATTAAATGTTTTCTCAACCAACCGCCGAAAGTCTCCATGTGGGCCTTCCTAATCCAGGATTCGGGCTTCCCGGGGTTGTCCGAGCGTAAAATATTCTTGTGTTTCTCAAAGTACGGAGCCACCAAGCTGGAATTGGTCAGAAGCGTGTGGTGTGCTTCGATCGGAGAATGGCCGTCCATACATATCATTGATTTCCTTCCGATCGTGCCTTTTCCACTTAGTCTCCCCTCGTGCCGCGATTGAGGAAGACCAATCGGCTTAAGGTCGGGAACAAAGTCAACACAAAACTCAATTACCTCCTCATTTCCATAGCCCTTGGCGATGCTTCCTTCGGCCTAGCACGGTTACGAACATATTTCTTTAATACTCCCATGAACCTCTCGAAGGGGAACATATTGTGTAGAAATACGGGACCGAGAATGGAAATCTCATCGACTAGGTGAACCAGGAGGTGCGTCATAATATTGAAGAAGGATGGCGGGAACACCAACTCGAAAGCGACAAGACATTGGATCACATCGTTACGTAACCGTGGTAGAACTTACGGATTGATTACCTTACGAGAGATTGCATTGAGGAATGCACATAGCTTCACAATGGCTACTCGAACATTTTCCGGCAGGAGCCCCCTCAAAGCAATCGGAAGCAATTGCGTCATAATCACGTGGCAGTCGTGAGACTTCAGGTTTTGGAACTTTTTCTCCGCCATGTTTATTATTCCCTTTATATTGGACGAGAATCTGACGGGACCTTCATACTGCTCAGGCATTCAAAAAAGATGACCTTCTCTTCTTTGGTCGGAGCGTAGCCGGCACGACCTTGAAACCGTTCGGATCTTTGGTCATCGGGGTCTTTCAAACTTTGCTGGTCTGCCGTGCTTCCTTTGTATCATTTGACTTCCCATACACGCCCAAGAAGCTTAGGATGTTCACGCAAATATTCTTCGTAACGTGCATCACGTCGATTGCAGAGCGGACTTCTAGGACTTTCCAATATTCTAGCTCCCGAATATAGATTTCTTCTTCCACATGGCTACGTGCCCGTCAGCTCCCTTCGGAACTGATTGTCCGCCAGGACCCTTTCCAAAGATGACTTTCAAACCCTTGACCATATCAAATACCTCAGCACCGGTGTGTTCCCGAGGCTTCGGCCGGTGATCTGCCTTGCCGTTGTAATGCTGGCCTTTCTTTCTTCATGGATGACCTTTCGGAAGAAATCGACGATGCCCAAGGTACACGTTCTTATTACAATTTCGCAAATGTACACTTTCAGTCTCATGTAAGCAGTGCGTGCATGCATTGTATCCCTTATTTGACTGTCCCGAAAGGTTACTAAGAGCAGGCCAATCGTTGATGGTTACGAAAAGCAACGCTCGTAGGTCAAATTCCTCTTCTTTGTGCTCATCCCACACACGGACACCAGGTCTGCCCCACAGCTGTAAAAGTTCATCAACTAATGGCCTTAGGTACACATCGATGTCGTTGCCGGGTTGCTTCGGACCTTGGATGAGCACTGGCATCATAATGAACTTCCGCTTCATGCACAACCAAGGAGGAAGGTTGTAGATGCATAGAGTCACGGGCCAGGTACTATGGCTGGAGCTACGCTCGCCAAAAGGATTCATGCCATCCGTACTTAGACCAAATCTTATGTTCCTTGCGTCCGCTGCAAAATCATTGAACTCTCTCTAGATCTTTCTCCATTGCGATCAATCTGCGGCGTGTATCAACTCCCCGTCAGACTTACTCTCCACTTTGAGCCATCGCAAAAACTTGGCATGCTCTTAGTTCCTGAACAGACGTATCAACCGTGGTATTATAGGAGCATACCACATCACCTTGGCGGGAACCCTCTTCCTGGGTTTCTGGCCCTCAACATCGTCACCAGGGTCATCGCCTCGATCTTATAACGCAATGCGGTGCATACCGGGCATTCATTCAAATTCTCGTATTCACCGCGGTAGAGGATGCGATCGTTGATGCATGCATGGATCTTCGGACCCTCTAAACCTAGAGGGCAGACAACCTTCTTTGCTTCGTACGTAGTGGCGGGCAACTCGTTATTCTTTGGAAACATATTCTTCAACATTTTCAGCAAGTTTTCAAATGCCGAGTCAGCTACACCTGCCTGTGCCTTCCATCTCAGCAAATCCAGTGTGCAGCCCAGCTTTTTCAGACCATCATCGCATCCGGGGTACAGCGCCTTCCCGTGATCCTCTAACATGCGATCCAAATTCTCCCTCTCTTTTTCAGTTTCGCAGCGTCTCCGTGCATCAGCAATGGTCCGACCAAGATCATCAACGGGATCATCACGTGCCTCTTCTTCACCTTCCCCTTCACCTTCCCCTTCACCTTCAGCATCCTCCATGAAAGTATCACCGAAATGAGCAAGATAGCTTTCATCGATGAAATCATCCCCTTCTTCATCTTCTTCCATTATAACCCCTCTTTCTCCATGCTTGGTCCAACAATTATAGCTTGGCATGAAACCGTGCCGAAGCAGGTGCATGTGAACATCTCTTGAGGAAGAGTAACCCTTCTGATTCTTACATTTAACACATGGACAGATAACAAAACCCTCCTGCTTGTTCGCATTAGCCACTACGAGGAAATCTTTCAAACCCGCACTGAACTCGCCGGAGAGTCGGTTACCGTACATCCATTGTCGATTCATCTGCATTATTATAATATAAAATATATAATTAACCATCATGCATTTGTTAAACTAACTAGCTACAAACAATATAAATTAAACAATGAACTACACACACATGCACATTTTATCAACGACACATCAAAGGTTCAAGTTGCTAACCGCGATCGAGGAGGAAAAAATAAATGAGAAAGCTCAAGTGTGGCTCCAACACTTCATATCATGTTTGTTTCATGCTCTTGGGGCATTTCATCAAACACCTTATGTGCATAAGAGGAACCAAAAGCAAACCTAACACCCACTTGTGAGCTTGTGAAGAGAATGGCACCAAATGGCTAAGTGTTGGCTGCTGGATGGGTATATATAGGGGAGGGGCTTTAGTCCCGGTTGGCCTGGCCAACCGCGACTAAAGGCCGTCGCGGTTGGCCTGGCCAACCGCGACTAAAGACCCCCCACGTGCACCGGCTGGCCACCGAGCGCCCTGGGCCCAGGCCTTTGGTCGCGGTTCTCCTCCCGAACCGCGACTAAAGGTACCATTTGTCGCGGATCCTGCAGCATCGCGACTTATGGGGCTCACCCGAAGCCTGTTTTTCCACCAGTGTCACTATTTATAATTTGCCACAGTTTCAAGTATGCCAATATGAAAGATTGATATATGACGACTAGACGGGGTTAATATGAGTGTATGCAAATTATTGTAAGCTAAACGATAGTACGTGGAAGAACGTAGTAAAGGCACGCTTCCTGGAGTGGACATGAGGTTTCGGTGGGGGATGACTTCCTGGTTTTCCAACCATAATCAATATTATGAATTCTTTTGTTCTATTGTGTGTTTGAGTGAAGGTCTTTTAGTTAAAAATCATATGACTATCTGGATGTGTTAACCTCCCGGTACTTATTTGGACATACTATTGTATTATGTAGTTATGTACTACGAGTAGTGGGAAAGAATACTTTCAAAATTAAGCACCAAGAATAAGAATCATGAATAGTATTATTTATGCATACTTAAACAGAATGACATCCTAGTCGGCTTACTATAGTTTCAGGCTGTACATGCAATTTTACGATTAAAGGGTACATTATAACTTGTTTATATAATTAGAGGGTGCATGTGTATGCAATTACATAGAATATCATCTTATCCCTAGCTGCGCGACATCGACCTCACCCAGATCTAGCCATTATATGAGATGGCAACAGCACAGAAGCTGCCCACAATATCAAAATACATTACATACAACATAAACTAAAATCTATAATGTGTCATCGATGATCAAAGCATCAAAAACCATGTACTAATACAACCCATATGTGCATTTGGTTGTCTCTGTAAATATTTGTTAGCATTCTATGGGATGTACTACTCCAACATTAATGTAGGAATTTACATTAAAAGTTTAACTATTTTTGTATTGTTCCCACATGATTATTACTTATGTTGAGTCAACTGTTTCATAGGATAATATTCCCTCTTACACAATTCTACCATATGCATACTGTTAACTGTATTTTTGATAAATTGTGTTCATGATTTTAAATTTATTTTAGACATGGGAATAGGCACATATATAGTCATTTATGAGATCCTCAACAGAAGAGATAAAGAAATCTCTAATTCTATTACTCCTATGTATCTGCAATTTACGTTTATATGTCTTTTTTAAATCTATGAAATGTTTAATGGCTCTAGAGAGTATGAGTATGAAAAAATATCTTAATACACACTTGTAGAGGAGAGTATGCATGTCTTCCTAAGAGGTAGGAAGAAGATTCTATGGCACACAAAACGTCAACAAGTTGTTTATTCTACGAAATATTGATTTGGGGTTGTAAGGTCGGAGTTAACCATGGGAGAATTTACATCCTGGTTATGGATGGAAACCTAGTAACATATTGATGCGGGGTGGCCTTTGGACACCTCCTCACCAAGATCAACGAGTCCCCCAAGTGGACCAATGATACGGGCTCGAGTTAAAGCGCTACATGATAAGGTGACCTCGCTCCTCACTACTCTCGATATTGGTACCCCATTGGATGGATTGCTACCTCATGCCGACACCCTTTGTGTCATTAGGTACAAGGTGCATCAAGACCCCGGAGTGGAGGACACAACATGGTCAAGAGGAGGAGAGGAGCAGCTGAACGTGAAGATGGACAAGAAGACGCGCGTGGAGCGGGACCCGACGTCGCCCGGAACGCGCCAAGGAAAGGACGAAGTCACCCGGTCCAGGACCCGGTCTGACCGGATCCCTGACCGGGCGCCCCGGTCGAAACCGGAGAACGCGCTGACTGCAACCGGGCGCCTTACTACGCCACATGGACCCGTCCCCGGTCGCCGTCCGGTCTAGGACCCGGTTTGGACCGGACGCCCCGGTCCCAGGGCCTGTCTGACCGGGCCCCTGACCGGATTCGTCGAGATGCCTTGTTAAAACTGCTTTAGTCGTGTACTTCGTACCTTTTCGCCATGTGTCGTCTTGTATGCCTTTATAAGGACCTAGGACGCCCCCTTTACCTCTTTAGACAAGATTTAGGCTTAAACATAAATTTGAGCTTTGTCTCCCTAGGGTTTCATCCCCTTTGTATCAAGGCACTCTTGTGGATTTCTACTCTTCATGGATGATTCAAGGCTTCTACCTCTTTCATCCAAGTTCTAGTTGGATCTCTTCACCAATCTCTCACCTCTTAGATTCTACCCAAGGGTCTCTCTAAGAAGTGGTTCTATTGGCTTGGTCTAACCTACAAAGGGAGTAAACTGGTTTGTGTTGGGTTGTGTGTGTGTGTTCTTGTTTGGATCTTATGTTCTTCACCTTCTTCCCCCTCATTCATCCACCCCATTGGTCAAATTCGTGGGATCTGGGCACATCCTAGCCCTTAGCCTTATCAAATGGTATCAGAGCTCTTGGTTAGCCCAGATTTGACCTCCACCCCTCCAATTTTGTCCCAAAATTTTTCCAAAAAATAGCCCTAAATTGCCTTTGGTCAGATCTGAGATTTTGTTGCGTTTTGAGTGGTTTTGGTCCATGGATTCGGTGTTATTGTGCTTGATCTACTCTTCCCCCACCTTTTAGCCTCCAATTCCGTCGTTTCCCGTCGATTTGATCTTTTGGTTTTGGTTTGGGGAAGAACCGGAGAGAGAAACACGAGCAGCCGGTTGAGCAACCGGTTGACCGGACCCTAGACCGGACCCGCCAGCCCAGCACCCGGCCGACCGGGCGCCAAACCGGAGACGCCGGCCCCAGGCCCGGTCAGACCGGCCACAGGACCGGGCACGACTGCTAACACCACCGCCGACCACCACCACCACCATCATCGCAAGTTGTGTGTTCATCACCGCCTATACATCTTAGGTATAACTTGCATTTCCCTTGTAACCCCTCTTCCTTTTGCGATCTATCCTATCGAGCATTGCTTATCAAGTGTTGCGAGACATTGCACGTGGCCCCGATTGTGAGGTGTGTGTGTAGTGTGGAGTCAAGCTTATAAGCAAGAGCTCGTGTGGCAAAAGAGTAAAAGCGAGGCTAACGCTAACATAGTGGGAGAAAAAGAAAGAAAAACACAAAAAGAGTGCAAGTAGCACCATACATACCAAAGAGTGCAAGTGCCACCGTGTACGAAAGGGTGAAAAGCTTTTAAGCAAACGAGAGAGAAGAGAAGAGAGGCCGCGTGTGAATCGTGTTGTCTCTCAAGTTGCAACCAAGCTTTGATCTCTTCTTGTGTTAGTGTGACATCGAGCATTGCTTTTTCCTTTTTCCGCTCACTTTTTGGTTGCACTAACCCCGCTTTTCCCGTGTGTGCGTTCCACAACTTTTCCGTGTTTATAGTGATCTCCACTTCGACACTTGATTTTTGGAGCTTACCCACTTTTAACAATACACTTGATCTCAGATTTCATCATTTGGTTTTCCACCACCACACCCACCACCATATTTGCTAGCTTTTGCGTGTGTTTTTGTGTGTGTAACCCAACACAACTTGATTTGCTCTTGGTATCGTTAGATGACCCAATTCCATCACTTCAAGGTAAGACCCGAAGGTCGTTTCTCCACTAACCACCACCATATAGTTCTTGTCTTGCTATCATGGATAGGCACGGAGACGAAGCTCGGGAGGATGAAGTCTTACGCAACACCGAGCGGTTGGCTACCCATCACAATCTATGGACACAACGCCAAGAGTTCAAGGAGAAACTCACCTTGTTCGAGACACGCATCGATGAGCAATATGAAGAAGTAGCCCACAACTTCTCACAAGTGAACCAAGATATCTCTCTACTTCGTGAAGCTACAGACAACTTGCATGGTCAAGTGAAGGCGAATGATGCAAACATGGAGCGGCGCATGGATAGTCTCGAGCGCGCCATCAACAACTTGGGCCGCCGACATCGACATCGCTCTACTTCCTCATCATCGTCAACCTCGTCACAAGATTACTACTCTCATGATCTCCATACGTCCTCAAGCTCCAACTCAAGGCATGGAGATCATCATCGACCTCATCGCTCGCATGCTCGTCAACAAGACTCTCGCTCCAACTCAAGGCGAGGCGAATTCCATCGCCATGCTCGTCCCCATGAACGTCCTCCACAAGAACAAGTTCTATACCAAGATCGTCATCAAGCGGCTCGCCATGCCCACCATGGGCATGACGACCAACCCCACGACAACGTCATCCACAACATGGACCCGGCACCTCATCGTGAACCACATGTTGACGCTCAAGACCAAGGTCATCAAGTTCCACCGAGGCGTGACCTCCGTAATCAACCTCGCCATGACCACCGGGGAAGAGGAGAACCGCAACATGATCAAGATGAGAGGGCCATACTCGGACACCGTCCACAACCACAACAACCTCGTCAAGATCTTCAACAACATCATCATCGTGAACCAAGTGAAGCTAGTGTTCAACTTCAACACCAACCCAATGCTATGGTTGGCCGTGGAAGACCTCCTATACCACCTCAAGCCGCAAAAGATGAAGGCATCCGTCCTCGCCGAAGAAATTTGGAACATGAAGAGAACATGTTCGGCAAGTGATAACCCACAAGTATAGGGGATCGCAGCAGTCTTCGTGGGTAGTAAAACCCAATTTATTGATTCGACACAAGGGGAGACAAAGAATACTTGAAAGCCTTAACAACGGAGTTGTCAATTCAGCTGCACCTGGAAACAGACTTGCTCGCAAGAGTTTATCAGTAGTAACAGTTTTATAGCAGTAGCAGTAGTGAAATAACAACAGCAGAGTAACAGAGACAGCAGTAGTGATTATAGTAAACAGCAGGATTAAAATATTGTAGGCACGGGGACGGATAACGGGCGTTGCATGGATGAGAGAAACTCATGTAACAATCAAGCAGGGCATTTGCAGATAATAATAAAACGGTGTCTAAGTACAAAGCAATCAATAGGCATGTGTTCCAATTATAGTCGTACGTGCTCGCAATGAGAAACTTGCACAACATCTTTTGTCCTACCAGCCGGTGGCAGCCGGGCCTCAAGGGAATCTACTGGATATTAAGGTACTCCTTTTAATAGAGTACCTGTTATCACCGGAATTTGACCAAGTCAGAGGTGGGCCACGATTAAGATGGGCTTGAAGATTATATACGGAGAAAATACGTAGATCGGCCTTATATGCAAAGTTGGGCTAGATTGCCCATATATCTGTAATATAGTAGATCGTATCTTAGATAGAGTTTTACCCGTGCACGGTTAGGTGCACGTCTAAATTAGAAAGTCCCCTGGACTATAAATATGTATCTAGGGTTTATGGAATAAACAACAACCAACGTTCAACCAACCAAATCAATCTCGGCGCATCGCCAACTCCTTCGTCTCGAGGGTTTCTACCGGTAAGCAACATGCTGCCTAGATCGCATCTTGCGATCTAGGCAGCACAAGCTCCACGTTGTTCATGCGTTGCTCGTACTGAAGCCTTTTTGATGGCGAGCAACGTAGTTATCATAGATGTGTTAGGGTTAGCATAGTTCTTCGTGTAACATGCTATCGTAGTGCAACCCTTGCATGTCTAGCCGCCCTTACACCTATCTTAGGTGTAGGGGCGGCACCCCGCTTGATCATTATTTAGTAGATCCGATCCGTTACGGTTGCTCCTTGTTCATCAAGGATTAGTTTAATATCTGCAATAGTTAGGCCTTACAAAGGGCGGGAGGATCCAGCGGCACATAGGGTGTCGTTTGCTAGTCCTAGACAGGATGTTCCGGGGATCAACCTCGTGTTGGTTTTTAGGCCTTGTCTAGGATCGGCTTACGATCACCGTGCGTGGCCGCGAGGCCCAATCCTGAGTAGGATGATCCGATTATGCGGTGAAAACCCTAAATCGTCGTAGATCTCATTAGCTTTATCTTGATCAAGCAGGACCACCATATATTCGTGCACCCCGTACGAATCATGGGTGGATCGGCTCCTTGAGCCGATTCACAGGATAACCTGAGAGCCGATCGAGGCTCGTATTTAATGTTTACGTGTATGCCATGCAGGAAACTAAGCGAGGCATCTCCATCACCTTCCTGGCCAGGTATAGGTCAGGTGGCACGCCCTTGCAATCAGCATCGGACGTGTGACCAGAAGGCTTTGCGGGCCGTCGCTCGGAGGGACCTCGGCCAGCCGCAGCCCTAGGTTGTTCCCGGCTCTACGGTGTTGCCCGTCGCTGCCCGCCGGTGGGTTTCGGACGTCAACACATTCTGGCACGCCCGGTGGGACAAGCTTCTACATCAACCACCTCGCCATCTACATCTGAGATGGCGGACGGCACTCCTGTCACGTACGAGCATCGACCGCAAAAGGGGGGTATGATGCCCCAAACAAAGGAAGGCCGGTGAGGAGACATCGGCCGGCACGGCGAAGTGTGAACCTCTTTCGAGCAGTGCAGTCGAATTAGAGACCAATTCAGTAGCCGCCCCGTATTGTCCGTGCCATACGTTTTCGCCGGCATTCGGCATCAATCTAGCGGGTAACGGAAGACTGGAGTATGGGTTTACATCGGTTTGTGAGGGCAGGGGAATCGGCATTGGTCCATGACTGCAGAGCCAATGTTCAGGCATGATCCTACCGACAACCGCTGAGCCGATATCCGCAGTTACCTGACAGATTCGGCTCGGGGGGGCACATGAGCAGGTAGACAGACACATAGGGTCAATGAAATATTAGGAGCCGGTGGAAAATCGGCCAGTAAAAAAAAATGTAGCAAGTACAGTCGAAGCAGATTCACTCGAGTTCAGCGAAACAGGTCCCTACTGGAGGAACGCGTCAAGGGCATGAAGGGCTTCGACACGGATGCGATCTACCTCAGCGATCTCAGCTTCGTTGTCCTCGTCTTTTCCCGTCACCAGCTGGCCGCTCAGGGTACGAATTTCAGCCAGATCGGTCTTCAGATCGGCTGTGAGGCCTTTTGCTTCGTCTTCAGAACGGGCAATAAGGGCTTCCTTGTCTTGGATCAGCTCCTTGGTCATCCTTACCCTCTCTTCGAGGCTCTCCAGCTTCTTGCGCAGGGTCTCGAGTTCGGCGCGATTGGCAGAAGTGTCCGTCTTGGCGTCCAGGGCAGCCTTCTTCTCGTTGAGCCGTCGACACTTTTCGGCAATATCGGCTCTCAGTGGAAGCTGGGAGTGGCGAACAGTAATCCGTTGCCGAGCCGATTGCACCCTTGACTTAAAGACTGACAGGGTAACAGCGGGCCAGAGCTTCACTTGCAGTGTCATAGGGAGATGGGGCTGGATATCCTCGAGGATGCCTTTGACTTCCTCGGAATTTTCAATCAGGGTCTCAGTTGAGGAAGAAAGCAAGTCTTTGAGACGTTGGAGCAGACCATGGACCGTACTAAGGCTCGGCTCTCCACTTGCCTTGGAAGAGGTTGGCTCGATGGATTCTGGATCGAACGTCAGCAAGCTCGAAAGATCACAACCCTGGTGGGGCAAACAAAGTGAGTTTAGCGTGCAATGAAGAAATTAATGGAGCCAAGGAGGAGGGGCATACCTCTCCCAAGGAAGGAGGAACAGCCGATGTAGTGACGATCGGCTTTTCTGTGGACTTGGATAGATCAGCTACTTGGGCAGCCGCGATCGTCGAGGTGGCCAGGTCTAGGGTGGCGGACGGCATCGGTACCTCCTCAACGTCTCCGCTAGAAGTTTCTTCGGTCTGCAGGGGGAAGTGATTAGCCGATCCAAATGACAATGGGTTAGCATGAAGTGTGACCAGGGAGTTAATTGTATTTGAGACCTCCTGGCTTGATGGAGAGGCTCGTGGGTTCTTACGAGCCCTTTTGACGCAGTGGCGCTTCGTGCGAGACCCCGATCTGGTTGGGGCTTGGGGAGCAGGAGGTTCAGGAATCGACCTTTTCTTAGAAGCCGGCGCTGGTGAAGCCGTCTGGCTCTGGGTGGTGGACCTCTCAGAATTGCCCGAGCTTGAGTCCCCCTGACTGGACTCTTCGGCCCTGCTAGAGGTTTCTTCGGTGGAAGTCTGTAGAAAAAGAATACGAGCGTATTGTAGAAATTTTTTGGAAAGCGGATAAATGTGGACAGGGTCTGAGCCAACTTACACGTGGGCTTTCTTGGGCAGGAGCCTTACGCTTCAGGGTTTTCCTGGCAGCCACCTTCCTCACGGCCGTCCTCGCTTGAGTTGAGGCTCGGGGGGCAACTGGCCCCGAAGATGCTTTACTCTTGGGAGCCGATTTCGGCGAAATCGGCTGACTCTGCATTATGACTTTCTTCAGGGGTGGCGAGCTGCGCGTAAGAGAACCACCGGTGCCGGAGGAAGGAATACGAAAGGGGAACCGTCGGCTTGTGTGGGAGCCGGACCATCTTGTTGCCGCCAGAGAAAGAGTCAGGTCGCGTACGATCACCATAATGCGGTTATAAGAAATGTTTAAGTGATGGTACCCGGTCCGGGGATCTCATACTCGGCGTCAAGCTCTCTCAGCAGCGGTCCTAGAGCCTTCCTGAAGACGTGGGTCTTCCACATGGACCACCAAGTTTCAAAATCATCGGTAGTGAAGGAGAAACGGAGGTCGTGGGGAATTGGAATGGCCAAAGCATCAAAGAAGGTATAACACCTTTGGGCAGTAAGGATGTCAGGCAGTTCAGCTCTACTTGCTGTCAGGTGGTGTAAGAAGAAGTGTGGAGGCACCTGTCCGAAACCAAGCTGTCGGGCTGCCACTACCGGTTGATAACACTCATAACCGGGCTTGATGATCCGGTTCGAGGTACTCATGCCAACAGGGAGGAAGCAAGGACGAATCATGAGGGAGTACAAATGTGTGTCTTTGGCGTCATCGGCAAAGTCATCCAATCGGAAAGAGACTCGGGTTTTCAAAATTTGCCGATTCGGTATAAGGTTGGAACAGGGGTTGTCCAAACCTTGGAAGAAAATCTTAAACCACCTGCTTTGCTTCCTTGGGGATCAGCCTGCTGCTCGGGAGACCATACGGGGCTTGGCCGTAGCTGGTGTATCGAATTTCCTTTCCATTTACATCCGGAAAGGTGCGAGGTGGTCAGCGGTGGGAAGTGCGGGATTTGGTTTTGGAAGTATAGTTGGGCCCACAACCGAATGAACCACCGGGGCCGCCGGTTTTAATCGTCTTTTGAGAGAACGGTTGTGAGACATCGATTGAAGGGATCGGTAGACTTCTCCAAGAAACAGTTTGCCTAGGCCGAGTTGGGTGCCTTTAGCAAGTTCATAGGCCGGGAGAGGTAATTCTTGGTAGGAGCAAGTGATGGGCCACAGAATATGAAGTGCTCCACCGAGAAATTCAGGAAGGTCTGTGTGCTCCCTCTACGTCACGGGGCCTTTGTTTTTCATATAACGATTGAGATAGGCGCCCCAGCTGGTACACTCTTTGTTAGAGGAAAGAGTGAAAGGAACTTTGGCGATTTGAATGCGAAGGGCTGGGGGATGCAATGTCTAGGCCTGTGATCATGGCCACATCCAGCGGGTCGGTGTCATAGGGCCATGACCAAACATGAAGCGATTCGGTGCATCGGACTGAGAAGTAGCCGATGGTTTTCGGGATGTTCTCATTCTTCTCAAGAGGAGATAATGATAAGGACAGGGCATCGGCTATCCCTATGGTTTCCCAAGTGGCATAGTGGGTTTTTGATACTCTATTGTACCATGCCACCCAACCCTCGGGAGGATTAGGCCGGGCTCGCAAGCGGTCGGCCCGGAAGTCGGATCTAGGTTACGGCTCACGAAGGGGATTCTGTTAGCTTCGCACGAAATTAACAGGGCGGGACTCTCAGAAGAACGAGGACCGAGGCACATCGAATTTGCGAGAGAAGGATGTGGCAGAAGAATGTCTGAAACCTAAATTAATAGCGGAGCGAAACATTAATTCAGGTGTTTGCCATTAATCCCATGTCAAGGCGAACGGCGAGAGGAGGTTGAGGATTACCTTCAGTCCGGAAGCCGTGGTGTCGGTATTGGATGATTCCGCCATGGGATGCGTTGAAGGAGCTGGGGGCGGCGCGGTCGAGATCTGTGTAGGTGGTTTTGGGTTGGAACTGCTCAGGCGGCGATTTGGGGATCTGAGTTTGCCTGTTCAGATGGAGGTCGCAGGTTACCGTTTGGAAGGGCGGCTAGGTCGACTTTACTCGTGTTTTTATGATAGAGACCGATGCGATGCCATCGGCTCTTTTTGGAGATTTTGTGACTTTGACTATCGGCAAAACAGTTGACTGGAAATACTCCTTCATTAACAAAGGAGGGTTTTTACAATGAAGAGCCGATTGCTCAAAGAGGAACAAAAGAAGAGCCGATTGCTCGCGTACTACTGATGCTATATCACTAATCCTCGCTGCCCTCGTCGTCGGCATCGTAGCTGTCACCGGCGCTACTTCCGGAGAACTCCTCGTCACTGCTGCCCCAGCCTTCGACCGGAGCTTCTTCCTCTGCATCGTCATCGTCATCTTCACTGTCTGCCCAAGCACGGAGGCGCTTCGCCGGCGGGTATCCAGCAGAGGAGGAGGAATCATCTTCCTCCTCCGCATCCTCGTCTTCCTCTTCCTTATCATAGGAAGTGGGCTTCCTCCATGAGGAGAGGTCATCCTCGTTTTCGCTCTCCAGTTCCCCTTCAACGAGGAGGTGGAGGTCACCCTCCTCATCGGTCAGGGGCATGCCTCCATCTGACATGAGATCAAAGTCCCACTCGGGCTCCGACATTGGCTCGCTTGGGGAAGAAGATTGGAAAGAGAGGCCGGAGTAGACGGAGGGAGAAGAAGACATTGCTACAGGGAAAGAGGGTTTTTTAGTGCCGATAGCTAAAGCAGAGGAAGGGGATGAAGGAGGCTAGTCAATCGGCACAGTTTAATAAGGAGGAGTCTAATGGGGATTTAAAGCCATTGCGGTTTCCAAGGAAGTGGTGCTAAAGGTATCAAGTTTTGCAAGAAGTTGAGGAGACAAGGCATCATGATAAAGGATACTGCAACGGTTCTGCCATGACATGACCCGACGAAGAGAAAACGGAGTGATTTTGGAATTGATAATTCCAAAACCAGGGGGGCATGTGTTATCACCGGAATTTGACCAAGTCAGAGGTGGGCCACGATTAAGATGGGCTTGAAGATTATATACGGAGAAAATACGTAGATCGGCCTTATATGCAAAGTTGGGCTAGATTGCCCATATATCTGTAATATAGTAGATCGTATCTTAGATAGAGTTTTACCCGTGCACGGTTAGGTGCACGTCTAAATTAGAAAGTCCCCTGGACTATAAATATGTATCTAGGGTTTATGGAATAAACAACAACCAACGTTCAACCAACCAAATCAATCTCGGCGCATAGCCAACTCCTTCGTCTCGAGGGTTTCTACCGGTAAGCAACATGCTGCCTAGATCGCATCTTGCGATCTAGGCAGCACAAGCTCCACGTTGTTCATGCGTTGCTCGTACTGAAGCCTTTTTGATGGCGAGCAACGTAGTTATCATAGATGTGTTAGGGTTAGCATAGTTCTTCGTGTAACATGCTATCGTAGTGCAACCCTTGCAAGTCTAGCCGCCCTTACACCTATCTTAGGTGTAGGGGCGGCACCCCGCTTGATCATTATTTAGTAGATCCGATCCGCTACGGTTGCTCGTTGTTCATCAAGGATTAGTTTAATATCTGCAATAGTTAGGCCTTACAAAGGGCGGGAGGATCCAGCGGCACGTAGGGTGTCGTTTGCTAGTCCTAGACAGGATGTTCCGGGGATCAACCTCGTGTTGGTTTTTAGGCCTTGTCTAGGATCGGCTTACGATCACCGTGCGTGGCCGCGAGGCCCAATCCTGAGTAGGATGATCCGATTATGCGGTGAAAACCCTAAATCGTCGTAGATCTCATTAGCTTTATCTTGATCAAGCAGGACCACCATATATTCGTGCACCCCGTACGAATCATGGGTGGATCGGCTCCTTGAGCCGATTCACAGGATAACCTGAGAGCCGATCGAGGCTCATATTTAATGTTTACGTGTATGCCATGCAGGAAACTAAGCGAGGCATCTCCATCACCTTCCTGGCCAGGTATAGGTCAGGTGGCACGCCCTTGCAATCAGCATCGGACGTGTGACCAGAAGGCTTTGCGGGCCGTCGCTCGGAGGGACCTCGGCCAGCCGCAGCCCTAGGTTGTTCCCGGCTCTACGGTGTTGCCCGTCGCTGCCCGCCGGTGGGTTTCGGACGTCAACAGTACCGGAGTAAAGCATTAACACTCCGTGAACACATGTGATCCTCACATCACTACCATCCCCTCCGGTTGTCCCGATTTCTGTCACTTCGGGGCCATTGGTTCCGGACAGCGACATGTGTATACAACTTGCAGGTAAGACCATAAACAATGAATATCATGATGAAATAATAACATGTTCAGATCTGAGATCATGGCACTCGGGCCCTAGTGACAAGCATTAAGCATAACAAGTTGCAACAATATCATCAAAGTACCAATTACGGACACTAGGCACTATGCCCTAACAATCTTATACTATTACATGACCAATCTCATCCAATCCCTACCATCCCCTTCAGCCTACAACGGGGGAATTACTCACACATGGATGGGGGAAACATGGCTGGTCGATGGAGAGGCATCGGTGGTGATGGTGGCGATGATCTCCTCCAATTCCCCGTCCGGGCGGAGTGCCAGAACGGAGACTTCTGGCTCCCGAGATGGAGTTTCGCGATGTGGCGGCGTTCTGGAGGGTTTCTGGTGACTTCGACTTCTCCCCCTGCATTTTTAGGTCGAAGGCAATAAGTAGTCCGAAAGAGGGCGTCGGGGGCCAGCCGAGGCCGCCACACACTAGGGCCGCGCGGGCCCCTCCTGGGCCGCGCCGGCCTAGTGTGTGGGGCCCTCGTGCCCCCACCTGGCTTGCCCTTCTGGCTCCGCCAATATTCTGGGAAAATAGGACCTTCTGCATAAATTCCGAGGATTTTCCTGAAAGTTGGATTTCTGCACAAAAACGAGACACCAGAACAGTTCTGCTGAAAACAGCGTTAGTCCGTGTTAGTTGCATCCAAAATACGCAAATTAGAGGCAAAATAATAGCAAAAGTGTTCGGGAAAGTAGATACGTTTTGGACGTATCAACTCCCCCCAAGCTTAGCTTATTGCTTGTCCTCAAGCAATTCAGTTAACAACTGAGCGATAAAAGAACTTTCACGAACACATTTGTTCATATGATGTAAATATTCTCATGCTATGGCTAACACTTAGGCAGTTCATAATAAGATACATGCAAATAAGATCATCTAATAGCTATGTCAATCATGGAAAGGTACCAACAATTAATAATAAGCATCATGAATCATGTATATAAGCAGGATTGCAATGTTCATAAAAGAGTATGATAGAGTGGTATCTCGCTTGCCCATATTTGATCAGCAAAACATAAATGCTCAGGCACCTCTGAAGTTCATAGAAAGACTAGAAATAGTGATTGTCAAAGATAAAAGCATCAAAGTTATACCACAATCAATCATATTTTGAGACAAGCATATTATACTAAGAATGACAGTTGTGCTCTCAAGAAAGTGCTCAAAGAAAGGATGGAGACACAACATAAAAGTAAAAGATTGACCCTTCGCAGAGGGAAGCAGGGATTAACATGCGCTAGAGCTTTTCATTTTTAAAACAGGAGTAAAATTGTTTTGAGAGGTGTTTGTTGTTGTCAACGAATGGTAATGGGTACACCAACTACGTCGCCAACCGGACTTCCAAGAGCGGTTCCCATGAAGGAGCAAGGTAGATCATCCCTCTTCTCTTTTGTTTACACACGTATTTTAGTTTTATTATGAGTGACACTCCCCCCAACCTTTGCTTACACAAGCCATGGCTAACCGAATCATCGGGTGCCTTCCATCAATCACATACCATGGAGGAGTGTCTATTTGCAAAATTAAGTTGCTTACTGATGGATCAGAGCAAAACATGTGAAGAGAATTATTAATGAAGTTTGATTAATCGGGGCTGGGAACCCCATTGCCAGCTCTTTTTGCAAAATTATTGGATAAGCGGATGTGCCACTAGTCCATAATGAAAGTCCGTCAAGAGTAAATGACAAGGTTGAAGGTTAAACACCACATACTTCCTCATGAGCTATGAAACATTAACACAAATTGAGAAACATTTTGAAGGTTTTAAAGGTAGCGCATGAGAATTTACTTGGAATGGTTTGAAATGCCATGCATAGGTATTTATGGTGGACACTTTCGAACAACTTGGTTTTCAGGGGTTTGGAAGCACGAGCAGTGTTCCCACTCAGTACAAGTGAAGGCTAGCAAAAGACTAGGGAGCGACAAATCAAGAGAGCAGTAACTGTCATAATCATGCTTGCGGCAAAATAGATTAACTGAGGCATAAAAGTGATACAGGAACTCTAAGGCAATGTAAATCATTGAGGCTTAATTGACATTTTGTTCAGTCTATGCATGCGTGAGCATGTGCCAAGTTGATTCAAGAGAATTATTCAGAGGAGGATACCACAATATCATACCTATTTATGAATAAAACAATGCAAGCAAACATCCATGACATGCTACTTATATTAATAAATTGGAGCTAAACATGAGATATCGTGAACTACTAGACTTTCTTAAATGACATATACCTCACATGAACCAACCAAGCGTGCTCACATGGATGAGTATATGTACAAAAATGAAAACAAATAGAGTTCATACCAGCCTCTCACCACAATCAGATTGTCGTAGATCGTCATTATTGCCTTTTCACTTGTGTAGCTTGAATAATGAAAACCACGCTCCAGCCACCGAAGACCATTGAACACATAAAGGACTTTACAAAACCAAATAAGAACAGCAAATATTTTTGGTGTTTTCGAATTTGGACACAAGAACAAAAGGAAACAAGCAAACAAAGCAAAATCTTTTTGGGTTTTCCTATAGCAAACTAGCAATAGCAAATAAAGCAAGACAAATGTAAGAAACCAAGATAAACAAATGGTGAAGAGAAACAACAGAAATATTTTTGGTCTTTTTGTGTTTTAGGAAAGAAACAAAGCAAGAACAAGAAAATGAAAACTAAAAGAAACACAGAAAAACAAGATGGCAGAAATCTGCCAAATCCTGACAGCAGTACAGAAATCGATTTTTACAAAAATCTTCCGTTGCTCAGCTCGAAAAGTGTTCAACTAATGAAAGTTAGATAACAACCTGGGAAACACGCACAAAAATTGGCAGCTCAAAATAACGTCCTGGCGGTGCGCATGAATTTTTTTAGTAACAGTCCAGAATCTGTTTTCAGGCAGCACTTCCCCAAATATCATCTCCCTCTCATTAGAAAACCACTCAAAGAAACTAAACAAGTATGTACAAGTATCCAGCAACCATAATATGCAAAGAATGAGTGATGCCGGTATACCTCCCCCCAAGCTTAGGCTTTTGGCCTAAGTGGAGATCAACCCCATGGTGCCCATGAAGAAGCACCTTCGTAGTACGAAGATGGATCATATTCCGGGTATGTGCTAGAAGAAGCACCCGGATACGTGACGGTGTAGTCGTAGGAGGGCTCGGCGTCCTCGGAGTCATGCTGCTGGTGGAAGCCTTGTATCTTCAATTGCTCATCCACCTCCTCCTTAGTGCGCGACCATGGTTTCCTGTCAATACTGAACAAATCTGGCTGCGGCAAAAGGATTTCCCTCTCTTCCCCGTCAGCAAACAATATTCTATAGACAATCTTATCTAAACTAGAGTCGGTTGTAACAAATTGATGACTCTTCATAGCAGCAATATCGAGCCTCATAGGAGCTATTTTTACATCATTAGGGTCAAGAGGAAGCTCTAAATATGCTAAAACGCGCGAAGCAATAATTCCTCCAAATATAGGCCCCTTGTTAGACAAGCGGCGAGCAACAAGAGCACCAAGATGATAAGGCGTGTCCCCAGTGAGTGCAGCAATTAAGAAACCAAGGTGATAGCTAGATATGTTGCTAGTATTCTCCCTACCAAGAATGCTAGTACCAATGTAATAAGCAAAATACTTAATGGTGGGGAGTTGAATGTTTCTTATCTTGCCACGCTGAATGGTGCAACAATCATCATTGGTGGTCCCTCGATAGAGCTCCAACAATTCCCTTGGGTTGTCCTCGATCTTCCTTGCTGTACCTACAGGGATACCCAATGCAGCACAAAAGTTTTCCAACTTCATAGTAATAGGTTTACCATAGATCTTGAATGAAACTGTCGGGTGAAAGTGCTTATTGTTGAACTTGAAGCTCTCCACAAAGATTTTAGTGAGCGTGTAGTATTGCTCACTCTCATCTCCCACATACGTGGTTAAGCCTGCCTTACCGACGAGGGTCAAGAAATCATCCAACAAACCTGCATTTCTCAAAAAGTCATAACATGGGAAAGATGAAGCGTTAGGGACTCCATTGTCCTCCTCGGGTGCGAAGCTTGGTGCGATGAGATCCTCATTATAGGATGGCCTGCATCGGGTGGATGACCTAGAGGGCCTCCCCGAGCTTGTTGTCTCCCCTTGGAACACTTCTCCAAAGTTAAAGTTGTCCATCCCCCTTTTCTGAAATTTTTCAACAAACAATATAAAATTTGATTTGGTGACATATAATCGAGAGAAACTACCATAGGAACTTGCTAGAGTACTAAACATGCATCAAAACTAGTTTATACATCTTAGAACAAGCATGGAAGCTCACTAAACATGTTACCTACAGCAGCAAAATATTCAATCTACTTGGATAGTCGGAGGAGTCACATACCGAAGAGTAAATGTGCCAAATTTCAGACAGAAATCTGGGCTGAACAAAGAGATCGAGAAATCTGGAGTTCTTGAGCAAAAATGCGAGTGAGAGGAACCTGGTGTGAGTTTTTTCGGGAGAGAGAAGAGAGTGGGCGAAAGAGATGCTAAAGTGGGGTAAAGGGGGACCCACACACCAGGGTGGCGCGCCCCCCTTGCTGGCCGCGCCGGCCTGTGGGGTGCCACCCTGGGGTGCCCCACTGGTCATCCCCAGGTGCTCCCAGGTGCCTCGTCGAAAAATAGGACCAACGGTATAATTTTTGTGAATTTTTGAAAACTTCGAAAAATGCACATTTTTGGGTATTAAGTTTATTATTACTGGCCAGGAAATTTTTTGAAATCTCTAATTAACTAAGGAACTTTGCAAAATAAAAGTGCTACAGCAACTAGAGCAAATGGAGGAAGAAATAGATGTTGTTTACCTCCTCTATGCATATAAAAAGTATTTGTTAACAAGGTTGATCAAGTCTTGCCACCAAATAAATTTTACATAGCATAAGAAGAAATAAACCTCAAATCAATCATGTTACCTTGAATTGTATTGATATGGATCCAATCATAAGAGTTTGATATTCTTCTTTAGGCTCATATATAGGACAATCAATAGTTCCCACTTTGATAGTTCTCACATTAGAAATTGTATTAACTCCACACGCTTTCTCAATCCTCTTGGGAAAATAAACGGTATGCTCCCTATCATCAACATTGAAAGTAACCTTTCCTTTATTGCAATCAATAACAGCCCCTGCGGTGTTAAGAAAAGGTCTCCCAAGAATAATAGACATATTATCATCTTCAGGCATTTCCAACACAACAAAATCAGTTAATATCAAGCAGTTATTAGTAACTTGAACAGGAACATCCTCACATATACCAACAGGAATAGCAGTAGATTTATCAGCCATTTGCAAAGATATATCAGTAGGTATCAACTTATCTAAGTAAAGTCTCTTATAAAGAGAGAAAGGCATAACACTAACACCGGCTCCCAAGTCACATAGAGCAGTCTTAACATAATTATTCTTAATAGAACAAGGAATAGTAGGTATACCTGGGTCGCCCAACTTCTTTGGAACTTTGCCATTGAAAGAGTAATTAGCAAGCATAGTGGAAATTTCCTCATTGGGGATTTTCCTTTTGTTAGTAACAATATCTTTCATATACTTTGAATAAGGAGGCAATTTAATAGCATCAGTCAAAGGGATTTGCAAGAATAAAGGTTTCATCCAATCACAAAATTTATTATAGTGTTCTTCTTCCTTTGATTTTAGTTTCTTAGCAGGAAAAGGCATTTGCTTTTGCACCCAAGGTTCCCTTTTATTACCATGTTTCTTAGCAATAAAATCTTCTTTAGTATACTTCTTATTTTTAGCATGCTTTTCAGGTTCTTCTTCAACTCCTTCTTTATCAGAAACATCATTCTTATCATTACCATTATTATTATCATGTTCATTACCACTTTCAGTTTCAGCATCGGAAATAGAAATACTATTAGGATCATTAACATATTCAGAGGATTCTACAACATTTTTATGTTTCTTCTTCTTTTTCTTAGAAGGAGCACTAGGTTCAATGCGTTGAGAATCTTGTTCAATTCTTTTGGGATGCCCTTCAGGATATAGAGGATCCTGGGTAGAGACACCACCTCTAGTTGTTACTTCATAAGCATGTTTCTCTTTAGAATTATTTTGTAATAAGTCATTTTGCACTTTAGTAAGCTGATCAATTTGAGTTTGAACCATTTGAAAATGTTTAACAAGCATCTTAACATCATTGGAGGTTCTCTCCACAATATCATGCAAATTGCTAATAGCTTGAGAATTTTCCATTAGATGATTCTCTACTCTCATATTAAAATTTTCTTGCTTAACAATATAATTATCAAACTCATCTAAGCATTGCGCAGGAGGTTTTGAATACGGAATATCTTCCCTAGTAAAGCGCTGAAGGGAATTTACCTCAATCATGGATGAAGGGGGAATTATCTCACATATATCTTCTATGGGAGGCAGATTCTTCACATCTTCAGATTTAATACCTTTCTCCTTGAGAGACTTCTTGGCTTCCCTCATATCTTCATCATTCAATTTAATTAAACCCCTCTTCTTCAATATTGGCGTTGTAATTGGTTCAGGCGTAGTCCAATCATCATGATTCCGGCCTATTTTAGCCAATAATTCTTCAGCTTCGTCTGTAGTTCTTTTCCTGAAAACACAACCAGCACAACTATCCAAATATGCCCTAGACTCAATGGTTAGTCCACTATAAAATATATCAAGTAGATCATTCTTTTCTAAATCATGTCCAGGTCGAGCTCTGATAAGAGAACAAAATCTTGCCCAAGCCTCGGGCAATTTCTCTTCATCTCCCTGGTCAAATCTATAAATTCTCTGTAAAGCAATATGTTGAGCACTAGCAGGAAAGTATTTTCGAAAGAAAACATCACGCAAATCAGTTGGACTTTTAATAGAACCAGGAGGCAAATTATTATACCAAGTTTTAGCATCATCCTTTAATGAGAAAGGAAAAATTTTAGCGACAAAATAAGTACGCATCTTGACATCATCAGAAAACAAGCTACTCATAGAAGAAAGTTCAATCATGTGTTCTACAGCACTTTCTTTTTCAGTACCACAAAAGGGTGCTTTCTCTACAATAGCTATATGAGATAGATCAAGAGAAAAATCATAATCTTTATCCTTAATGCATATAGGAGATGTGGCAAATTTAGGATCAGGAGATAACTTATGTCTAACAGTATATTGTGTGAGAAACTTTTTAATTTTACTTGCATCAGCAGTAGCATTGCATCTATTAATAAGATCATCATTAAGCTCCACATAATCTTCATCAGGATCATCACTAGAATAATCAAGTTCAGGTGAATTAACAGGTGTAGTAGCATCAGGAGTTTCAGCATTTTCAATTTGTCTAGACCTAGCAATTGTAGCATCTAGAAAGGATCCCAATGAACCACTATCATCAAGCACAGCAGAAACATTATCAATATTATGAGAGTTTTCAGATTCAGCAGAAGTACCAGCAAGTGAAGCATGTGGCGGTGAAACAAGTTTATCAATCACAGATGGTGAATCAAGAGAAGCAGAGGTACTCAGAGTTGTACCTTTTCTTGTAGTGGATGGTAATATGGCGACTTTAGGATCGCGAGTTTTACCCATGATGGAGAGTTTGCAGCGAACAATATCAATCCAAGTGAACTTCCAAATAAAGCTATGCTCCCCGGCAACGGCGCCAGAAAACAGTCTTGATAACCCACAAGTATAGGGGATCGCAGCAGTCTTCGTGGGTAGTAAAACCCAATTTATTGATTCGACACAAGGGGAGACAAAGAATACTTGAAAGCCTTAACAACGGAGTTGTCAATTCAGCTGCACCTGGAAACAGACTTGCTCGCAAGAGTTTATCAGTAGTAACAGTTTTATAGCAGTAGCAGTAGTGAAATAACAACAGCAGAGTAACAGAGACAGCAGTAGTGATTATAGTAAACAGCAGGATTAAAATAATGTAGGCACGGGGACGGATAACGGGCGTTGCATGGATGAGAGAAACTCATGTAACAATCAAGCAGGGCATTTGCAGATAATAATAAAACGGTGTCTAAGTACAAAGCAATCAATAGGCATGTGTTCCAATTATAGTCGTACGTGCTCGCAATGAGAAACTTGCACAACATCTTTTGTCCTACCAGCCGGTGGCAGCCGGGCCTCAAGGGAATCTACTGGATATTAAGGTACTCCTTTTAATAGAGTACCGGAGCAAAGCATTAACACTCCGTGAACACATGTGATCCTCACATCACTACCATCCCCTCCGGTTGTCCCGATTTCTGTCACTTCGGGGCCATTGGTTCCGGACAGCGACATGTGTATACAACTTGCAGGTAAGACCATAAACAATGAATATCATGATGAAATAATAACATGTTCAGATCTGAGATCATGGCACTCGGGCCCTAGTGACAAGCATTAAGCATAACAAGTTGCAACAATATCATCAAAGTACCAATTACGGACACTAGGCACTATGCCCTAACAATCTTATACTATTACATGACCAATCTCATCCAATCCCTACCATCCCCTTCAGCCTACAACGGGGGAATTACTCACACATGGATGGGGGAAACATGGCTGGTCGATGGAGAGGCGTCGGTGGTGATGGTGGCGATGATCTCCTCCAATTCCCCGTCCGGGCGGAGTGCCAGAACGGAGACTTCTGGCTCCCGAGATGGAGTTTCGCGATGTGGCGGCGTTCTGGAGGGTTTCTGGTGACTTCGACTTCTCCCCCTGCATTTTTAGGTCGAAGGCAATAAGTAGTCCGAAAGAGGGCGTCGGGGGCCAGCCGAGGCCGCCACACACTAGGGCCGCGCGGGCCCCTCCTGGGCCGCGCCGGCCTAGTGTGTGGGGCCCTCGTGCCCCCACCTGGCTTGCCCTTCTGGCTCCGCCAATATTCTTGGAAAATAGGGACCTTCTGCATAAATTCCGAGGATTTTCCTGAAAGTTGGATTTCTGCACAAAAACAGAGACACGGAAACAGATTCTGCTGAAAACAGTGTTAGTCCGTGTTAGTTGCATCCAAAATACGCAAATTAGAGGCAAAATAATAGCAAAAGTGTTCGGGAAAGTAGATACGTTTTGGACGTATCAACTCCCCCCAAGCTTAGCTTATTGCTTGTCCTCAAGCAATTCAGTTAACAACTGAGCGATAAAAGAACTTTCACGAACACATTTGTTCATATGATGTAAATATTCTCATGCTATGGCTAACACTTAGGCAGTTCATAATAAGATACATGCAAATAAGATCATCTAATAGCTATGTCAATCATGGAAAGGTACCAACAATTAATAATAAGCATCATGAATCATGTATATAAGCAGGATTGCAATGTTCATAAAAGAGTATGATAGAGTGGTATCTCGCTTGCCCATATTTGATCAGCAAAACATAAATGCTCAGGCACCTCTGAAGTTCATAGAAAGACTAGAAATAGTGATTGTCAAAGATAAAAGCATCAAAGTTATACCACAATCAATCATATTTTGAGACAAGCATATTATACTAAGAATGACAGTTGTGCTCTCAAGAAAGTGCTCAAAGAAAGGATGGAGACACAACATAAAAGTAAAAGATTGACCCTTCGCAGAGGGAAGCAGGGATTAACATGCGCTAGAGCTTTTCATTTTTAAAACAGGAGTAAAATTGTTTTGAGAGGTGTTTGTTGTTGTCAACGAATGGTAATGGGTACACCAACTACGTCGCCAACCGGACTTCCAAGAGCGGTTCCCATGAAGGAGAAAGGTAGATCATCCCTCTTCTCTTTTGTTTACACACGTATTTTAGTTTTATTATGAGTGACACTCCCCCCAACCTTTGCTTACACAAGCCATGGCTAACCGAATCATCGGGTGCCTTCCATCAATCACATACCATGGAGGAGTGTCTATTTGCAAAATTAAGTTGCTTACTGATGGATCAGAGCAAAACATGTGAAGAGAATTATTAATGAAGTTTGATTAATCGGGGCTGGGAACCCCATTGCCAGCTCTTTTTGCAAAATTATTGGATAAGCGGATGTGCCACTAGTCCATAATGAAAGTCCGTCAAGAGTAAATGACAAGGTTGAAGGTTAAACACCACATACTTCCTCATGAGCTATGAAACATTAACACAAATTGAGAAACATTTTGAAGGTTTTAAAGGTAGCGCATGAGAATTTACTTGGAATGGTTTGAAATGCCATGCATAGGTATTTATGGTGGACACTTTCGAACAACTTGGTTTTCAGGGGTTTGGAAGCACGAGCAGAGTTTTCAGATTCAGCAGAAGTACCAGCAAGTGAAGCATGTGGCGGTGAAACAAGTTTATCAATCACAGATGGTGAATCAAGAGAAGCAGAGGTACTCAGAGTTGTACCTTTTCTTGTAGTGGATGGTAATATGGCGACTTTAGGATCGCGAGTTTTACCCATGATGGAGAGTTTGCAGCGAACAATATCAATCCAAGTGAACTTCCAAATAAAGCTATGCTCCCCGGCAACGGCGCCAGAAAACAGTCTTGATAACCCACAAGTATAGGGGATCGCAGCAGTCTTCGTGGGTAGTAAAACCCAATTTATTGATTCGACACAAGGGGAGACAAAGAATACTTGAAAGCCTTAACAACGGAGTTGTCAATTCAGCTGCACCTGGAAACAGACTTGCTCGCAAGAGTTTATCAGTAGTAACAGTTTTATAGCAGTAGCAGTAGTGAAATAACAATAGCAGAGTAACAGAGACAGCAGTAGTGATTATAGTAAACAGCAGGATTAAAATAATGTAGGCACGGGGACGGATAACGGGCGTTGCATGGATGAGAGAAACTCATGTAACAATCAAGCAGGGCATTTGCAGATAATAATAAAACGGTGTCTAAGTACAAAGCAATCAATAGGCATGTGTTCCAATTATAGTCGTACGTGCTCGCAATGAGAAACTTGCACAACATCTTTTGTCCTACCAGCTGGTGGCAGCCGGGCCTCAAGGGAATCTACTGGATATTAAGGTAATCCTTTTAATAGAGTACCGGAGCAAAGCATTAACACTCCGTGAACACATGTGATCCTCACATCACTACCATCCCCTCCGGTTGTCCCGATTTCTGTCACTTCGGGGCCATTGGTTCCGGACAGCGACATGTGTATACAACTTGCAGGTAAGACCATAAACAATGAATATCATGATGAAATAATAACATGTTCAGATCTGAGATCATGGCACTCGGGCCCTAGTGACAAGCATTAAGCATAACAAGTTGCAACAATATCATCAAAGTACCAATTACGGACACTAGGCACTATGCCCTAACAATCTTATACTATTACATGACCAATCTCATCCAATCCCTACCATCCCCTTCAGCCTACAACGGGGGAATTACTCACACATGGATGGGGGAAACATGGCTGGTCGATGGAGAGGCGTCGGTGGTGATGGTGGCGATGATCTCCTCCAATTCCCCGTCCGGGCGGAGTGCCAGAACGGAGACTTCTGGCTCCCGAGATGGAGTTTCGCGATGTGGCGGCGTTCTGGAGGGTTTCTGGTGACTTCGACTTCTCCCCCTGCATTTTTAGGTCGAAGGCAATAAGTAGTCCGAAAGAGGGCGTCGGGGGCCAGCCGAGGCCGCCACACACTAGGGCCGCGCGGGCCCCTCCTGGGCCGCGCCGGCCTAGTGTGTGGGGCCCTCGTGCCCCCACCTGGCTTGCCCTTCTGGCTCCGCCAATATTCTGGGAAAATAGGACCTTTTGCATAAATTCCGAGGATTTTCCTGAAAGTTGGATTTCTGCACAAAAACGAGACACCAGAACAGTTCTGCTGAAAACAGCGTTAGTCCGTGTTAGTTGCATCCAAAATACGCAAATTAGAGGCAAAATAATAGCAAAAGTGTTCGGGAAAGTAGATACGTTTTGGACGTATCAACTCCCCCCAAGCTTAGCTTATTGCTTGTCCTCAAGCAATTCAGTTAACAACTGAGCGATAAAAGAACTTTCACGAACACATTTGTTCATATGATGTAAATATTCTCATGCTATGGCTAACACTTAGGCAGTTCATAATAAGATACATGCAAATAAGATCATCTAATAGCTATGTCAATCATGGAAAGGTACCAACAATTAATAATAAGCATCATGAATCATGTATATAAGCAGGATTGCAATGTTCATAAAAGAGTATGATAGAGTGGTATCTTGCTTGCCCATATTTGATCAGCAAAACATAAATGCTCAGGCACCTCTGAAGTTCATAGAAAGACTAGAAATAGTGATTGTCAAAGATAAAAGCATCAAAGTTATACCACAATCAATCATATTTTGAGACAAGCATATTATACTAAGAATGACAGTTGTGCTCTCAAGAAAGTGCTCAAAGAAAGGATGGAGACACAACATAAAAGTAAAAGATTGACCCTTCGCAGAGGGAAGCAGGGATTAACATGCGCTAGAGCTTTTCATTTTTAAAACAGGAGTAAAATTGTTTTGAGAGGTGTTTGTTGTTGTCAACGAATGGTAATGGGTACACCAACTACGTCGCCAACCGGACTTCCAAGAGCGGTTCCCATGAAGGAGCAAGGTAGATCATCCCTCTTCTCTTTTGTTTACACACGTATTTTAGTTTTATTATGAGTGACACTCCCCCCAACCTTTGCTTACACAAGCCATGGCTAACCGAATCATCGGGTGCCTTCCATCAATCACATACCATGGAGGAGTGTCTATTTGCAAAATTAAGTTGCTTACTGATGGATCAGAGCAAAACATGTGAAGAGAATTATTAATGAAGTTTGATTAATCGAGTGGGAACCCCATTGCCAGCTCTTTTTGCAAAATTATTGGATAAGCGGATGTGCCACTAGTCCATAATGAAAGTCCGTCAAGAGTAAATGACAAGGTTGAAGGTTAAACACCACATACTTCCTCATGAGCTATGAAACATTAACACAAATTGAGAAACATTTTGAAGGTTTTAAAGGTAGCGCATGAGAATTTACTTGGAATGGTTTGAAATGCCATGCATAGGTATTTATGGTGGACACTTTCGAACAACTTGGTTTTCAGGGGTTTGGAAGCACGAGCAGAGTTTTCAGATTCAGCAGAAGTACCAGCAAGTGAAGCATGTGGCGGTGAAACAAGTTTATCAATCACAGATGGTGAATCAAGAGAAGCAGAGGTACTCAGAGTTGTACCTTTTCTTGTAGTGGATGGTAATATGGCGACTTTAGGATCGCGAGTTTTACCCATGATGGAGAGTTTGCAGCGAACAATATCAATCCAAGTGAACTTCCAAATAAAGCTATGCTCCCCGGCAACGGCGCCAGAAAACAGTCTTGATAACCCACAAGTATAGGGGATCGCAGCAGTCTTCGTGGGTAGTAAAACCCAATTTATTGATTCGACACAAGGGGAGACAAAGAATACTTGAAAGCCTTAACAACGGAGTTGTCAATTCAGCTGCACCTGGAAACAGACTTGCTCGCAAGAGTTTATCAGTAGTAACAGTTTTATAGCAGTAGCAGTAGTGAAATAACAATAGCAGAGTAACAGAGACAGCAGTAGTGATTATAGTAAACAGCAGGATTAAAATAATGTAGGCACGGGGACGGATAACGGGCGTTGCATGGATGAGAGAAACTCATGTAACAATCAAGCAGGGCATTTGCAGATAATAATAAAACGGTGTCTAAGTACAAAGCAATCAATAGGCATGTGTTCCAATTATAGTCGTACGTGCTCGCAATGAGAAACTTGCACAACATCTTTTGTCCTACCAGCCGGTGGCAGCCGGGCCTCAAGGGAATCTACTGGATATTAAGGTAATCCTTTTAATAGAGTACCGGAGCAAAGCATTAACACTCCGTGAACACATGTGATCCTCACATCACTACCATCCCCTCCGGTTGTCCCGATTTCTGTCACTTCGGGGCCATTGGTTCCGGACAGCGACATGTGTATACAACTTGCAGGTAAGACCATAAACAATGAATATCATGATGAAATAATAACATGTTCAGATCTGAGATCATGGCACTCGGGCCCTAGTGACAAGCATTAAGCATAACAAGTTGCAACAATATCATCAAAGTACCAATTACGGACACTAGGCACTATGCCCTAACAATCTTATACTATTACATGACCAATCTCATCCAATCCCTACCATCCCCTTCAGCCTACAGTGGGGGAATTACTCACACATGGATGGGGGAAACATGGCTGGTCGATGGAGAGGCGTCGGTGGTGATGGTGGCGATGATCTCCTCCAATTCCCCGTCCCGGCGGAGTGCCAGAACGGAGACTTCTGGCTCCCGAGACGGAGTTTCGCGATGTGGCGGCGTTCTGGAGGGTTTCTGGCGACTTCGACTTCTCCCCCTGCGTTTTTAGGTCGAAGGCAATAAGTAGTCCGAAAGAGGGCGTCGGGGGCCAGCCGAGGCCGCCACACACTAGGGCCGCGCCGGCCTAGTGTGTGGGGCCCTCGTGCCCCCACCTGGCTTGCCCTTCTGGCTCCGCCAATATTCTGGGAAAATAGGACCTTCTGCATAAATTCCGAGGATTTTCCTGAAAGTTGGATTTCTGCACAAAAACGAGACACCAGAACAGTTCTGCTGAAAACAGCGTTAGTCCGTGTTAGTTGCATCCAAAATACACAAATTAGAGGCAAAACAATAGCAAAAGTGTTCGGGAAAGTAGATACGTTTTGGACGTATCAGCAAGCTCAAGTTCAACATGCCCAAGTTCAAGGGTGAAGACGATGCCGAGGCCTACCTCTCATGGGCACTCAAGGTTGACAAGATCTTCCGCATCCACAACTACTCCGGTGCCAAGAAAGTGGCCATGGCGTCTCTTGAGTTTGAAGATTATGCAAACACTTGGTGGGAGCAAGTAGTCTCTCTAAGGGAAGAAAAGGGAGAACCGCCAATCAACACTTGGGAAGAAATGAAAGAAGAGATTGAAGCTCGCTTCGTCCCAACTCACTACATGACCGACCTCTTCAACAAACTCCAAAAATTGAAGCAAGGCACCAAGACCGTTGAGGAGTTCTTCAAGGAGATGGAGTTAACTATGATGCGAGCCAACATCCAAGAGTCCGAGAACCAAACCATCGCTAGGTTCTTCAATGGCCTCAACTACCCCATCAAGAGAATTGTGGAGTTCCAACAATATTCCAACATGGTTGAGTTGGTTCACCAAGCCTCCAAGGCCGAGCGCCAAGTGAATGAGGACATCAAGTACTCCAAGTCCAAGTCATACTTCACCTCAAAGCTCGCTACATCAACTCCTAAAACAAGTGTCAAGCCCGCCGTGTCCTCCCAACCATCCAAGCAACCGACTATCCAAAGTCGCATGAAGCAAACGGTATCCTCCACCGCCTCCTCAAAGGCCTCTACGGGACCATCTAATGTCACTTGCTTCAAGTGTGGCACACAAGGCCACAAATCCTTTGAGTGCAAGAATACCAAGGTCATGATCACCATGGAGAATGGCGACATAGAGACACTAAGTGAAGGTGAATATGAAGCCCTTGTGCAAGCCGTCGTCGCCAATGAAGAAGATTACGATGAAGAAAGTGGAGAAGACCCTCTCTTATGTGAGCATGACCCAAGCCCCTCGCTTGTGGTAACAAGGGTGCTAACAACTCAACCTCAAGCTATGGAAGACCAACGGTGCAACATCTTCCAAACCCGTGCCGGTATTGGTGGCAAGTCAATCAAGGTCATCATCGACGGGGGAAGTTGTCACAACCTCGCAAGCACCGAGTTGTGTGAGAAGCTCAACCTCACGCTTTGCAAGCATCCTCATCCTTACCATGTCCAATGGTTAAGTGACAAGGGCAATGTCAAGATACAACATACCGCCACCGTCAACTTCAAGATCGGCCCCTATGAAGATACTATTGAGTGTGACGTGGTGCCCATGACGGTGTGCCACATGTTACTTGGCCGCCCATGTCAATTCGACAAGAAGGCTATACATGACGGATTCTCCAATGCATACACCTTCACGGTCAAGGATAAGAAGTTTGAGCTTCGCCCAATGACTCCTAGCCAAATCATCGCGGACAATGCGAAGGCTTTAGCGAGGGCACAACAACACAACCACCATAGTGAGTTGAGAGGAGAGGGAGCGACCCACCAAAAGGAGAGTGAGCGCCACAAGCCTTACATGAGTGAGAGAAAGAGCGTCCTCCTAGCCACCAAAAGCGAGTGGAGAGAAGTGCAAGAAAACCCATCCACCACATTGCACTATGTGCTCATTTGCAAGGGACCATCATCGGAGACTAACGACTCAACCAACATTACTTCGTCTTTGTTGTCTCTTTTGAAGGAGTTTCAAGACGTCTTCCCCGATGAGCTACCTCATGGCCTTCCACCGCTTAGGGGCATCGAGCACCGCATCGATCTCATACCAGGCGATCCCCTTCCAAACCGCGCCGCCTAACGCACCAACCCCGAAGACACAAAGGAGATTCAACGCCAAATACAAGATCTCCTCGCAAAAGGGTACGTTCGAGAAAGTCTTAGCCCTTGTGCCGTTCCTGTGATTCTTGTTCCTAAATCGGATGAGACGCAACGAATGTGTATGGATTGCCGCCCCATCAATGCCATTACCGTTCGTTACCGCCATCCCATTCCGCGTTTAGATGACATGCTTGACGAGTTGAGTGGAGCCACGATTTTCTCTAAAGTCAATTTGCGTAGTGGCTACCACCAAATCCGCATGGCAATTGGTGATGAATGGAAGACGGCATTCAAGACCAAACTTGGTCTCTATGAATGGCTTGTCATGCCATTTGGTCTTTCCAATGCTCCATCAACTTTCATGCGCCTCATGAATCACATCTTGCGACCTCTCATTGGCAAGAGTGTGGTTGTCTATTTCGATGATATTCTCATTTATAGAAAAAATCTCGAGGACCACGTGCAACATGTGAGAGAAGTTTTATGCATCTTGCGTCATGAGAAGCTTTATGCAAACCTCCCTAAATGCACATTTGCTCAAAACAAATTGGTTTTCCTTGGATTTGTGATTTCCGCCAATGGCATTGAAGTGGACTCTTCGAAGGTTGAAGCCATACATAATTGGCCCACGCCGACCACCGTTGGTCAAGTTCGAAGTTTCCATGGACTCGCCGGTTTCTACCGCCGCTTTTGTGAAAGATTTTAGCACCATTGCTTGCCCTTTGAATGAGCTTACCAAAAAGAATGTTCCATTTGTGTGGGGCAAGGCCCAACAAAATGCTTTTGATGAGTTGAAGAAACGCCTTACCGAAGCTCCACTTCTAGTCCTTCCAAATTTTGCAAAAACTTTTGAGATTGAGTGTGATGCGAGTGGACTTGGTATTGGTGGAGTTCTTATGCAAGATGGAAAACCCGTGGCATATTATACTGAGAAGTTGGATGGCCCACGCCTCAACTATCCTATATATGACAAGGAACTTTATGCTTTGGTTCGTGTTCTTGAAGTTTGGCAACATTACCTTTGGCCAAAAGAGTTCGTCATTCATTCCGACCATGAGTCTTTGAAGTACTTGAAAAGTCAACACAATTTGAACAAAAGGCATGCAAAATGGGTTGAGTTCATTGAGTCCTTCCCACATGTAATCAAATACAAGAAGGGCAAGGACAATGTAGTTGCGGATGCTCTTTCTCGCAAGCTCACCCTTTTACTCACTCGTTTGGATTTCCATGTGTTGGGTCTTGATGAAATCAAAGAACTATATGCCTTCGATGCTTTCTTTGGCCCAATTTTTGCAAAGTGTTCTAGTGAAAAGGGCATCGATGATTTCTATTTGCACCAAGGATTCTTGTTCAAGGGCAACAAACTTTGTATCCCTATGTCGTCGCTTCGCCTTTTGCTCTTACAAGAATCGCATGGTGGTGGTCTTATGGGACATTTCGGAAGAGAGAAGACATATGCCATGCTCTCAACCCACTACTATTGGCCAAGAATGTACCGCGACGTGGAACGCCTTTGCCGACGGTGCACAACATGCTTACAAGCTAAGTCCACTTCCAACCCTTATGGTCTTTATACACTGTTGCCTATTCCTTATGCTCCTTGGTCCGATATAAGCATGGACTTTGTACTAGGCTTACCACGAACAAAGCATGGGCATTATTCGATCTTTGTGGTAGTGGATAGGTTCTCTAAAATGGTTCATTTCATACCTTGCCATAAGACCGATGATGCTTCACACATAGCTTCATTGTTTTTCAGGGAAGTGGTTCGCCTACATGGAGTACCGGCAAGCATTGTGTCGGATCGGGACGTCAAGTTTATGAGTTATCTATGGAAGTCACTCATGGCAAAGTTTGGAGTGAAGCTCTTGTTCTCATCGTCCTCGCACCCTCAAACCGACGGACAAACGGAAGTGGTCAATCGAAGCCTCTCTACTCTCCTACGCACACTAGTGAAGAAAAACTTGAAGTCATGGGAAGAGTGTTTACCACACGCGGAGTTCGCCTACAATCGAGCCAAGCACTCCACAACATCACGGAGTCCGTTCATGGTTGTATATGGCTTCGAACCGCACACGGCGCTCGACCTTCTTCCACTACCACTTCATGAAAGGACGAACATGGACTTCGATAAGCGCACCACCGCCATGAAGAAACTACATGAAGACACAAGAGCAACCATTCAAGAGCATGTACTTCGCCAAGCTACTTGCCTCAACGCCAAGAAGAAGGAACGAGTGTTTCAAGAAGGAGACCTCGTTTGGATTCACCTTCGGAAAGAAAGGTTCCCTCATGAACGCAACTCAAAGCTCAAGCCAAGAGGAGATGGGCCTTTCAAGGTCCTCAAGCGCATCAACAACAACTCTTACGTCATCGACATACAAACCTCCAAGTACTCAGTGAGCAACACGTTCAACATCTCCGACCTATCACCCTATCATGGAGATGAGGAGGAACAAGAGTCGAGGACGACTCTCTCCCAAGGGGGGGAGATGATGCGGGGTGGCCTTTGGACACCTCCTCACCAAGACCAACAAGTCCCCCAAGTGGACCAATGACACAGGCTCGAGTTAAAGCGCTACATGATAAGGTGACCTCGTGATGTCTACGCACGCTTCTATTCCTGTAGACAGTGTTGGGCCTCTAAGAGCAGAGGTTTGTAGAACAGCAACAAGTTTCCCTTAAGTGAATCACCCAAGGTTTATCGAACTCAGGGAGGTAGAGGTCAAAGATATCCCTCTCAAGCAACCCTGCAATCACGATACAAGAAGTCTCTTGTGTCCCCAACACACCTAATACACTTGTCAGATGTATAGGTGCACTAGTTCGGCGAAGAGATAGTGAAATACAGGTGATATGGATGAATATGAGTTGTAATAACAATCTGAAATAAATATTGCAGCAAGTAAACATGTAGCAGAACTTGTTGGAAACGGTGCCAGAAAATAGCTTGCTGGCGTGGGAGGCAATTCTCTGTGGTGTAACTTTTCTATTCGGAAACAAGGCCTAGGGATCCTACTTTCACTAGTGGACACTCTCAACAATGATCACATAAATAAATAACTTCTCTTCCTTTGTGCTACATACACTCTTTTGTTGGATCAAACACCATTCATTGTGTAGGGCTACAAGAGCTCCCTCAAGCCGGAGTTAACAAGCGCCACAACATTCAGAGTTCATATTTAAGTAACCTCTAGAGCATAATAGACCGTTGCAATTTAGACCGAGTACTAACATAGCATACACACTGTCACCTTTAAGCTATGAAAGGGGGAATAGATCACATCAATACTATCATAGTAATAGTTAACTCCATAATCTACAAGAGATTACAATCATAACCTATGCCAAGAACTACATGATGCACACACCGTCACCTTTACATCATGAAGGAGGAATAGACTACTTTAATAACATCACTAGAGTAGCACATAGATTAATAGTGATACAAAGCTCATTATATGGATCTCAATCATGCAAGGCAGTTCATGAGATCATTGTATTGAGGTACATGAGAGAGAGATTAACCACATAGCTACCGGTAGAGCCCTTAGCCTCGAGGGAGAACTACTCCCTCCTCATCATTGGAGACAGCAGTGGCGATGAAGATGGCGGTGATGTCGATGGAGATGCCTTCCGGGGGCAATTCCCCGTCCCGGCGGCGTGCCGGAACAGAGACTTCTGTCCCCCGAACTTGGCTTCACGATGGCGGCGGCTGCGTAACTTTTCTCATCCCGTGGCTTATTCTCTTAGGGTTTTCGCGATGGAGGCTTTAAGTAGGCGGAAGGGCAGCCTCGGAGGAGTCCTGGTGGGGCCACACCATAGGGGGGCGCGCCCCCCCTTGGCCGCGCCGCCTTGTGGGGTGGAGCCCCCTGGCTCCCCTCTGGTCCCTCTTCGGTGCTCTGGAAGCTTCCGGGAAAAATAAGATACTGGGCGTTGATTTCGTCCAATTCCGAGAATATTTCCTTTGTAGGATTTCTGAAACCAAAAACAGCAGAAAACAGGAACTAGCACTTCGGCATCTTGTTAATAGGTTAGTTCCGGAAAATGCATCAAAACGATATAAAGTATGAATAAAACATGTAGGTATTGTCATAAAACTAGCATGGAACATAAGAAATTATAGATACGTTGGAGATGTATCAAGCATCCCCAAGCTTAGTTCCTACTCGCCCTCGAGTAGGTAAACGATAACAAGGATAATTTCTTAAGTGACATGCTACCAACATAATCTTGATCAATACTATTGTAAAGCATATGAAGTGAATGAAGTGATTCGAAGCAATAGTAAAGATAATAACTAAACAACTGAATCATATAGCAAAGACTTTTCATGAATAGTACTTTCAAGATAAGCATCAATAAGTCTTGCATAAGAGTTAACTCATAAAGCAATAAATTCTTAGTAGAAAGCATTGAAGCAACACAAAGGATGATTAAGTTTCAGCAATTGCTTTCAACTTGTAACATGTATATCTCATGGATAGTTGTCAACATAAAGCAATATAACAAGTGCAATAAGTAAACATGTAAGAATCAATGCACACAGTTGAAACAAGTGTTTGCTTCTAAGATAGAAAGAAGTAGGTAAACTGACTCAACATAAAGTAAAAGAAAGGCCCTTCGCAGAGGGGAGCATGGATTACTATTTTTGTGCTAGAGCTTTTCATTTTGAAAACATAGAAACAATTTTGTCAACGGTAGTAATAATTCATATGTGTTATGTATCAGACATCCTATAAGTTGCAAGCCTCATGCATAGAATACCAATAGTGCTCGCACCTTGTCCTAATTAGCTTGGATTAACATGGATTATCATTGCATAACATATGATTCAACCAAGTGTCACAAAGGGGTACCTCTATGCCGCTGTCTGAGAGGTCTAAGGAGAAAGTTCGCATTGGATTTCTCGCTTTTGATTATTCTCAACTTAGACATCCATACCGGGACAACATAGAAAACAGATAATGGACTCCTCTTTTAATGCTTAAGCATTCAACAACAGATAATCTTCTCATAAGGGATTGAGGATTGATGTCCAAACTGAAACTTCCACCATGATTCATGGTTTTAGTTAGCGGCCCAATGTTCTTCTCTAACAATATGCATACTCAAACCATTTGATCATGAAAATCGCCCTTACTTCAGACAAGACGAACATGCATAGCAACTCACATGATATTCAACAAAGGTGTAAAAAGTTGATGGCGTCCCCAGAAACATGGTTACCGCACAACAAGCAACTTATAAGAAATAAGATACATAGCAACATATTCAATACCACAATAGTTTTTAAGGCTATTTTCCCATGAGCTATGTATTGCGAAGACAAAGAATAGAATTTTAAAGGTAGCACTCAAGTAATGTACTTTGGAATGGCAGAGAAATACCATGTAGTAGGTAGGTATGGTGGACACAAATGGCATAGTTTTTGGCAGAAGGATTTGGATGCACGAGAAGTAATCCCTCTCAATACAAGGCTTAGGCTAGCAAGGTTGTTTGAAGCAAACTCAAGTATAAACCGCTACAACAAAACTTACATAAGAACATATTGCAAGCATTATAAGACTCTACACTGTCTTCCTTGTTGTTCAAACACCTTAACCAGAAAATATCTAGACTCAGAGAGACCAATCATGCAAACCAAATTTTAACAAGCTCTATGTAGTTCTTCATTAATAGGTGCAAAGTACATGATGCAAGAGCTTAAACATGATCTATATGAGCACAACAATTCCCAAGTATCAAATTATTCAAGACATTATACCAATTACCACATGAAGCATTTCCTGTTTCCAACCATATAGCAATTAACGAAGCAGTTTCAACTCCGCCATGAACATTAAAGATAGAACTAAGAACACCAGTGTTCATATGAAACAGCGGAGCGTGTCTCTCTCCCACACAAGCATGAATTTATTCTGAGAATGAAAATAACAAAACGAAAATAAAAGCACACAGACGCTCCAAGTAAAGTACATAAGATGTGACTGAATAAAAATATAGTTTCACTAGAGGTGACCTGATAAGTTGACGATGAAGAAGGGGATGCCTTGGGCATCCCCAAGCTTAGATGCTTGAGTCTTCTTGAAATATGCAGGGATGAACCACGGGGGCATCCCCAAGCTTAGACTTTTCACTCTTCTTGATCATAGTATATCATCCTCCTCTCTTGACCCTTGAAAACTTCCTCCACACCAAACTTGAAACAAACTCATTAGAGGGTTAGTGCATAATCAAAAATTCACATGTTCAGAGGTAACACAATCATTCTTAACACTTCTGGACATTTCCCAAAGCTACTGAAAGTTAATGGAACAAAGAAATCCATTCAACATAGCAAAAGAGGCAATGCGAAATTAAAGGCAGAATCTGTCAAAACAGAACAGTCCGTAAAGACGAATTTTTCTGGGGCACTTAACTTGCTCAGATGAAAAAGCTCAAATTGAATGAAAGTTGCGTACATATCTGAGGATTACGCACGTAAACTGGCAGATTTTTCTGAGCTACCTACAGGGAGGTAGACCCAGATTCGTGACAGCAAAGAAATCTGGAACTGTGCAGTAATCCAAATCTAGTACTTACTTTTCTATCAACGGCTTAACTTGGCACAACAAAACACAAAACTAAGATAAGGAGAGGTTGCTACAGTAGTAAACAACTTCCAAGACACAAAATAAAAACAAAGTACTGTAGCAAAATAACACATGGGTTATCTCCCAAGAAGTTCTTTCTTTATAGCCATTAAGATGGGCTCAGCAGTTTTAATGATGCACTCGCAAGAAATAGTATTTGGAGCAAAAGAGAGCATCAAGAGGCAAATTCAAAACACATTTAAGTCTAAAATGCTTCCTATGCATAGGAATCTTGTAAATAAACAAGTTCATGAAGAGCAAAGTAACAAGCATAGGAAGATAAAACAATTAATAGCTATGTCAATCATGGAATAGCTATGTCAATCATGGAAAGGTACCAACAATTAATAGCTATGTCAATCATGGAATAGCTATGTCAATCATGGAAAGGTACCAACAATCATGGAAAGGTACCAACAATTAATAACTAATAGCTATGTCAATCATGGAAAGGTACCAACAATTAATAATAAGCATCATGAATCATGTATATAAGCAGGATTGCAATGTTCATAAAAGAGTATGATAGAGTGGTATCTCGCTTGCCCATATTTGATCAGCAAAACATAAATGCTCAGGCACCTCTGAAGTTCATAGAAAGACTAGAAATAGTGATTGTCAAAGATAAAAGCATCAAAGTTATACCACAATCAATCATATTTTGAGACAAGCATATTATACTAAGAATGACAGTTGTGCTCTCAAGAAAGTGCTCAAAGAAAGGATGGAGACACAACATAAAAGTAAAAGATTGACCCTTCGCAGAGGGAAGCAGGGATTAACATGCGCTAGAGCTTTTCATTTTTAAAACAGGAGTAAAATTGTTTTGAGAGGTGTTTATTGTTGTCAACGAATGGTAATGGGTACACCAACTACGTCGCCAACCGGACTTCCAAGAGCGGTTCCCATGAAGGAGCAAGGTAGATCATCCCTCTTCTCTTTTGTTTACACACGTATTTTAGTTTTATTACGAGTGACACTCCCCCCAACCTTTGCTTACACAAGCCATGGCTAACGAATCATCGGGTGCCTTCCATCAATCACATACCATGGAGGAGTGTCTATTTGCAAAATTAAGTTGCTTACTGATGGATCAGAGCAAAACATGTGAAGAGAATTATTAATGAAGTTTGATTAATCGGGGCTGGGAACCCCATTGCCAGCTCTTTTTGCAAAATTATTGGATAAGCGGATGTGCCACTAGTCCATAATGAAAGTCCGTCAAGAGTAAATGACAAGGTTGAAGGTTAAACACCACATACTTCCTCATGAGCTATGAAACATTAACACAAATTGAGAAACATTTTGAAGGTTTTAAAGGTAGCGCATGAGAATTTACTTGGAATGGTTTGAAATGCCATGCATAGGTATTTATGGTAGACACTTTCGAACAACTTGGTTTTCAGGGGTTTGGAAGCACGAGCAGTGTTCCCACTCAGTACAAGTGAAGGCTAGCAAAAGACTAGGGAGCGACAAATCAAGAGAGCAGTAACTGTCATAATCATGCTTGCGGCAAAATAGATTAACTGAGGCATAAAAGTGATACAGGAACTCTAAGGCAATGTAAATCATTGAGGCTTAATTGACATTTTGTTCAGTCTATGCATGCGTGAGCATGTGCCAAGTTGATTCAAGAGAATTATTCAGAGGAGGATACCACAATATCATACCTATTTATGAATAAAACAATGCAAGCAAACATCCATGACATGCTACTTATATTAATAAATTGGAGCTAAACATGAGATATCATGAACTACTAGACTTTCTTAAATGACATATACCTCACATGAACCAACCAAGCGTGCTCACATGGATGAGTATATGTACAAAAATGAAAACAAATAGAGTTCATACCAGCCTCTCACCACAATCAGATTGTCGTAGATCGTCATTATTGCCTTTTCACTTGTGTAGCTTGAATAATATGGAATGAAAACCACGCTCCAGCCACCGAAGACCATTGAACACATAAAGGACTTTACAAAACCAAATAAGAACAGCAAATATTTTTGGTGTTTTCGAATTTGGACACAAGAACAAAAGGAAACAAGCAAACAAAGCAAAATCTTTTTGGGTTTTCTTATAGCAAACTAGCAATAGCAAATAAAGCAAGACAAATGTAAGAAACCAAGATAAACAAATGGTGAAGAGAAACAACAGAAATATTTTTGGTCTTTTTGTGTTTTAGGAAAGAAACAAAGCAAGAACAAGAAAATGAAAACTAAAAGAAACACAGAAAAACAAGATGGCAGAAATCTGCCAAATCCTGACAGCAGTACAGAAATCGATTTTTACAAAAATCTTCCGTTGCTCATCTCGAAAAGTGTTCAACTAATGAAAGTTAGATAACAACCTGGGAAACACGCACAAAAATTGGCAGCACAAAATAACGTTCTGGCGGTGCGCACGAATTTTTTTAGTAACAGTCCAGAATCTGTTTTCAGGCAGCACTTCCCCAAATATCATCTCCCTCTCATTAGAAAACCACTCAAAGAAACTAAACAAGTATGTACAAGTATCCAGCAACCATAATATGCAAAGAATGAGTGATGCCGGTATACCTCCCCCCAAGCTTAGGCTTTTGGCCTAAGTGGAGATCAACCCCATGGTGCCCATGAAGAAGCACCTTCGTAGTACGAAGATGGATCATATTCCGGGTATGTGCTAGAAGAAGCACCCGGATACGTGACGGTGTAGTCGTAGGAGGGCTCGGCGTCCTCGGAGTCATGCTGCTGGTGGAAGCCTTGTATCTTCAATTGCTCATCCACCTCCTCCTTAGTGCGCGACCATGGTTTCCTGTCAATACTGAACAAATCTGGCTGCGGCAAAAGGATTTCCCTCTCTTCCCCGTCAGCAAACAATATTCTATAGACAATCTTATCTAAACTAGAGTCGGTTGTAACAAATTGATGACTCTTCATAGCAGCAATATCGAGCCTCATAGGAGCTATTTTTACATCATTAGGGTCAAGAGGAAGCTCTAAATATGCTAAAACGCGCGAAGCAATAATTCCTCCAAATATAGGCCCCTTGTTAGACAAGCGGCGAGCAACAAGAGCACCAAGATGATAAGGCGTGTCCCCAGTGAGTGCAGCAATTAAGAAACCAAGGTGATAGCTAGATATGTTGCTAGTATTCTCCCTACCAAGAATGCTAGTACCAATGTAATAAGCAAAATACTTAATGGCGGGGAGTTGAATGTTTCTTATCTTGCCACGCTGAATGGTGCGACAATCATCATTGGTGGTCCCTCGATAGAGCTCCAACAATTCCCTTGGGTTGTCCTCGATCTTCCTTGCTGTACCTACAGGGATACCCAATGCAGCACAAAAGTTTTCCAACTTCATAGTAATAGGTTTACCATAGATCTTGAATGAAACTGTCGGGTGAAAGTGCTTATTGTTGAACTTGAAGCTCTCCACAAAGATTTTAGTGAGCGTGTAGTATTGCTCACTCTCATCTCCCACATACGTGGTTAAGCCTGCCTTACCGACGAGGGTCAAGAAATCATCCAACAAACCTGCATTTCTCAAAAAGTCATAACATGGGAAAGATGAAGCGTTAGGGACTCCATTGTCCTCCTCGGGTGCGAAGCTTGGTGCGATGAGATCCTCATTATAGGATGGCCTGCATCGGGTGGATGACCTAGAGGGCCTCCCCGAGCTTGTTGTCTCCCCTTGGAACACTTCTCCAAAGTTAAAGTTGTCCATCCCCCTTTTCTGAAATTTTTCAACAAACAATATAAAATTTGATTTGGTGACATATAATCGAGAGAAACTACCATAGGAACTTGCTAGAGTACTAAACATGCATCAAAACTAGTTTATACATCTTAGAACAAGCATGGAAGCTCACTAAACATGTTACCTACAGCAGCAAAATATTCAATCTACTTGGATAGTCGGAGGAGTCACATACCGAAGAGTAAATGTGCCAAATTTCAGACAGAAATCTGGGCTGAACAAAGAGATCGAGAAATCTGGAGTTCTTGAGCAAAAATGCGAGTGAGAGGAACCTGGTGCGAGTTTTTTCGGGAGAGAGAAGAGAGTGGGCGAAAGAGATGCTAAAGTGGGGTAAAGGGGGACCCACACACCAGGGTGGCGCGCCCCCCTTGCTGGCCGCGCCGGCCTGTGGGGTGCCACCCTGGGGTGCCCCACTGGTCATCCCTGTGTGCTCCCAGTGCCTCGTCGAAAAATAGGACCAACGGTATAATTTTTGTGAATTTTTGAAAACTTGAAAAATGCACATTTTTGGGTATTAAGTTTATTATTACTGGCCAGGAAATTTTTTGAAATCTCTAATTAACTAAGGAACTTTGCAAAATAAAAGTGCTACAGCAACTAGAGCAAATGGAGGAAGAAATAGATGTTGTTTACCTCCTCTATGCATATAAAAAGTATTTGTTAACAAGGTTGATCAAGTCTTGCCACCAAATAAATTTTACATAGCATAAGAAGAAATAAACCTCAAATCAATCATGTTACCTTGAATTGTATTGATATGGATCCAATCATAAGAGTTTGATATTCTTCTTTAGGCTCATATATAGGACAATCAATAGTTCCCACTTTGATAGTTCTCACATTAGAAATTGTATTAACTCCACACGCTTTCTCAATCCTCTTGGGAAAATAAACGGTATGCTCCCTATCATCAACATTGAAAGTAACCTTTCCTTTATTGCAATCAATAACAGCCCCTGCGGTGTTAAGAAAAGGTCTCCCAAGAATAATAGACATATTATCATCTTCAGGCATTTCCAACACAACAAAATCAGTTAATATCAAGCAGTTATTAGTAACTTGAACAGGAACATCCTCACATATACCAACAGGAATAGCAGTAGATTTATCAGCCATTTGCAAAGATATATCAGTAGGTATCAACTTATCTAAGTAAAGTCTCTTATAAAGAGAGAAAGGCATAACACTAACACCGGCTCCCAAGTCACATAGAGCAGTCTTAACATAATTATTCTTAATAGAACAAGGAATAGTAGGTATACCTGGGTCGCCCAACTTCTTTGGAACTTTGCCATTGAAAGAGTAATTAGCAAGCATAGTGGAAATTTCCTCATTGGGGATTTTCCTTTTGTTAGTAACAATATCTTTCATATACTTTGAATAAGGAGGCAATTTAATAGCATCAGTCAAAGGGATTTGCAAGAATAAAGGTTTCATCCAATCACAAAATTTATTATAGTGTTCTTCTTCCTTTGATTTTAGTTTCTTAGCAGGAAAAGGCATTTGCTTTTGCACCCAAGGTTCCCTTTCATTACCATGTTTCTTAGCAATAAAATCTTCTTTAGTATACTTCTTATTTTTAGCATGCTTTTCAGGTTCTTCTTCAACTCCTTCTTTATCAGAAACATCATTCTTATCATTACCATTATTATTATCATGTTCATTACCACTTTCAGTTTCAGCATCGGAAATAGAAATACTATTAGGATCATTAACATGTTCAGAGGATTCTACAACATTTTTATGTTTCTTCTTCTTTTTCTTAGAAGGAGCACTAGGTTCAATGCGTTGAGAATCTTGTTCAATTCTTTTGGGATGCCCTTCAGGATATAGAGGATCCTGGGTAGAGACACCACCTCTAGTTGTTACTTCATAAGCATGTTTCTCTTTAGAATTATTTTGTAATAAGTCATTTTGCACTTTAGTAAGCTGATCAATTTGAGTTTGAACCATTTGAAAATGTTTAACAAGCATCTTAACATCATTGGAGGTTCTCTCCACAATATCATGCAAATTGCTAATAGCTTGAGAATTTTCCATTAGATGATTCTCTACTCTCATATTAAAATTTTCTTGCTTAACAATATAATTATCAAACTCATCTAAGCATTGCGCAGGAGGTTTTGAATACGGAATATCTTCCCTAGTAAAGCGCTGAAGGGAATTTACCTCAATCATGGATGAAGGGGGAATTATCTCACATATATCTTCTATGGGAGGCAGATTCTTCACATCTTCAGATTTAATACCTTTCTCCTTGAGAGACTTCTTGGCTTCCCTCATATCTTCATCATTCAATTTAATTAAACCCCTCTTCTTCAATATTGGCATTGGAATTGGTTCAGGCGTAGTCCAATCATCATGATTCTGGCCTATTTTAGCCAATAATTCTTCAGCTTCGTCTGTAGTTCTTTTCCTGAAAACACAACCAGCACAACTATCCAAATATGCCCTAGACTCAATGGTTAGTCCACTATAAAATATATCAAGTAGATCATTCTTTTCTAAATCATGTCCAGGTCGAGCTCTGATAAGAGAACAAAATCTTGCCCAAGCCTCAGGCAATTTCTCTTCATCTCCCTGGTCAAATCTATAAATTCTCTGTAAAGCAACATGTTGAGCACTAGCAGGAAAGTATTTTCGAAAGAAAACATCACGCAAATCAGTTGGACTTTTAATAGAACCAGGAGGCAAATTATTATACCAAGTTTTAGCATCATCCTTTAATGAGAAAGGAAAAAATTTAGCGACAAAATAAGTACGCATCTTGACATCATCAGAAAACAAGCTACTCATAGAAGAAAGTTCAATCATGTGTTCTACAAAGACTTTCTTTTTCAGTACCACAAAAGGGTGCTTTCTCTACAATAGCTATATGAGATAGATCAAGAGAAAAATCATAATCTTTATCCTTAATGCATATAGGAGATGTGGCAAATTTAGGATCAGGAGATAACTTATGTCTAACAGTATATTGTGTGAGAAACTTTTTAATTTTACTTGCATCAGCAGTAGCATTGCATCTATTAATAAGATCATCATTAAGCTCCACATAATCTTCATCAGGATCATCACTAGAATAATCAAGTTCAGGTGAATTAACAGGTGTAGTAGCATCAGGAGTTTCAGCATTTTCAATTTGTCTAGACCTAGCAATTGTAGCATCTAGAAAGGATCCCAATGAACCACTATCATCAAGCACAGCAGAAACATTATCAATATTATGAGAGTTTTCAGATTCAGCAGAAGTACCAGCAAGTGAAGCATGTGGCGGTGAAACAAGTTTATCAATCACAGATGGTGAATCAAGAGAAGCAGAGGTACTCAGAGTTGTACCTTTTCTTGTAGTGGATGGTAATATGGCGACTTTAGGATCGCGAGTTTTACCCATGATGGAGAGTTTGCAGCGAACAATATCAATCCAAGTGAACTTCCAAATAAAGCTATGCTCCCCGGCAACGGCGCCGTAAAACTTGATCTTGATAACCCACAAGTATAGGGGATCGCAGCCGGTCTTCGTGGGTAGTAAAACCCAATTTATTGATTCGACACAAGGGGAGACAAAGAATACTTGAAAGCCTTAACAACGGAGTTGTCAATTCAGCTGCACTGAAACAGACTTGCTCGCAAGAGTTTATCGAGTAACAGTTTTATAGCAGTAGCAGTAGTGAAATAACAACAGCAGAGTAACAGAGACAGCAGTAGTGATTATAGTAAACAGCAGGATTAAAATAATGTAGGCACGGGGACGGATAACGGGCGTTGCATGGATGAGAGAAACTCATGTAACAATCAAGCAGGGCATTTGCAGATAATAATAAAACGGTGTCTAAGTACAAAGCAATCAATAGGCATGTGTTCCAATTATAGTCGTACGTGCTCGCAATGAGAAACTTGCACAACATCTTTTGTCCTACCAGCCGGTGGCAGCCGGGCCTCAAGGGAATCTACTGGATATTAAGGTACTCCTTTTAATAGAGTACCGGAGCAAAGCATTAACACTCCGTGAACACATGTGATCCTCACATCACTACCATCCCCTCCGGTTGTCCCGATTTCTGTCACTTCGGGGCCATTGGTTCCGGACAGCGACATGTGTATACAACTTGCAGGTAAGACCATAAACAATGAATATCATGATGAAATAATAACATGTTCAGATCTGAGATCATGGCACTCGGGCCCTAGTGACAAGCATTAAGCATAACAAGTTGCAACAATATCATCAAAGTACCAATTACGGACACTAGGCACTATGCCCTAACAATCTTATACTATTACATGACCAATCTCATCCAATCCCTACCATCCCCTTCAGTCTACAACGGGGGAATTACTCACACATGGATGGGGGAAACATGGCTGGTCGATGGAGAGGCGTCGGTGGTGATGGTGGCGATGATCTCCTCCAATTCCCCGTCCGGGCGGAGTGCCAGAACGGAGACTTCTGGCTCCCGAGATGGAGTTTCGCGATGTGGCGGCGTTCTGGAGGGTTTCTGGCGACTTCGACTTCTCCCCCTGCATTTTTAGGTCGAAGGCAATAAGTAGTCCGAAAGAGGGCGTCGGGGGCCAGCCGAGGCCGCCACACACTAGGGCCGCGCCGGCCTAGTGTGTGGGGCCCTCGTGCCCCCACCTGGCTTGCCCTTCTGGCTCCGCCAATATTCTGGGAAAATAGGACCTTCTGCATAAATTCCGAGGATTTTCCTGAAAGTTGGATTTCTGCACAAAAACGAGACACCAGAACAGTTCTGCTGAAAACAGCGTTAGTCCGTGTTAGTTGCATCCAAAATACGCAAATTAGAGGCAAAATAATAGCAAAAGTGTTCGGGAAAGTAGATACGTTTTGGACGTATCAACTCCCCCCAAGCTTAGCTTATTGCTTGTCCTCAAGCAATTCAGTTAACAACTGAGCGATAAAAGAACTTTCACGAACACATTTGTTCATATGATGTAAATATTCTCATGCTATGGCTAACACTTAGGCAGTTCATAATAAGATACATGCAAATAAGATCATCTAATAGCTATGTCAATCATGGAAAGGTACCAACAATTAATAATAAGCATCATGAATCATGTATATAAGCAGGATTGCAATGTTCATAAAAGAGTATGATAGAGTGGTATCTCGCTTGCCCATATTTGATCAGCAAAACATAAATGCTCAGGCACCTCTGAAGTTCATAGAAAGACTAGAAATAGTGATTGTCAAAGATAAAAGCATCAAAGTTATACCACAATCAATCATATTTTGAGACAAGCATATTATACTAAGAATGACAGTTGTGCTCTCAAGAAAGTGCTCAAAGAAAGGATGGAGACACAACATAAAAGTAAAAGATTGACCCTTCGCAGAGGGAAGCAGGGATTAACATGCGCTAGAGCTTTTCATTTTTAAAACAGGAGTAAAATTGTTTTGAGAGGTGTTTATTGTTGTCAACGAATGTGTTATCACCAGAATTTGACCGAGTCAGAGGTGGGCCACAATTGAGAAAGACTTGAAGATATACATGGAAGGGAAAAACAAGAATTGGCCTTATACACGAAATTGGGCTGAATTGCTCATTGTATCTGTAATATAGTAGATCGTATCTTTAGATTAAAAGTTAGAGTTTTACTCGTGCACGGTTAGGTGCACGTCCGAATTAGAAAGTCCGCTGGACTATAAATATGTATCTAGGGTTTATGGAATAAACAACAACACAACGTTCACCCCAAAACAAACCAATCTCGGCGCACCGCCAACTCCTTCGTCTCGAGGGTTTCAATCAGGTAAGCGACATGCTGCCTAGATCGCATCTTGCGATCTAGGCAGCACAAGCCCCACGTTGTTCATGCGTTGCGCGTACTGAAGCGTCTTTGATGGCGCGCAACGTAGTTATCATAGATGTGTTAGGGTTAGCATAGCTCTTCGTATAAACATGCTTACGTAGTGCAACCCTTGCATGTCTAGCCGCCCTCACGCCTATCTCAGGCGTGGGGGCGGCACCCTGCTTGTTCATCATCTAGTAGATCTGATCCGTTACGATTGCTCCTTGTTATGCAAGGATTAGTTTAATATCTGCAATAGTTAGGCCTTACAAAGGGGGGGAGGATCCAGTGGCACGTAGGGTGGCGTTCGCAAGTCCTAAACAGGATGTTCCGCGGATCAACATCATTGTTGGTTCTTTGGCCTTGTTTAGGATCGGCTTATGAGCACCGTGCGTGGCCGCGAGGCCCAACCTGGAGTAGGATGATCCGATTATGCGGTGAAAACCCTAAATCGTCGTAGATCTCATTAGCTTCATCTTGATCAAGCAGGATCACCAAGTATTCGTACACCCCGTACGGATCATGGGTGGATCGGCTCTTTGAGCCGATTCACAGGATAACCTGAGAGCCGATCGAGGCTCGTATTTAATGTTTACGTGTATGCCATGCAGGAACATAAGCGAGGCATCCCCATCACCTTCCTGACCAGGTATAGGTCAGGTGGCACGCCCTTGCACTTCGCATCGCCGCGTGTGACCAGAAGAGCATTGCGGGCCGTCGCTCGGAGGGGTCTCAGCCAGCCGCAGCTCTAGGCTCTTCCCGGCTCTACCGTGTTGACAGGCCGCTGCCCGCCGGTGGGTTTTGGCGATCAACACATTCTGGCACGCCCGGTGGGACAATCGTCTACATCAACCACATCGCCATCTACATCTGAGATGGCGACGGATGGCACGCCAGTCACCTACGAGGAGCTGCCTGCTGAGCTCAAGAAGAAACACGACGAGATCAAGGCCACCTCGAAGCCGACCTCATCGGCTCTTTTCAGAGAACCCGTACCCATGGCATCAGATGGAAGGGGTTCTCACCACAAGGTGCACTCGATGGGATAGATCTCTCTGCCCCGTCGGAGGAACGCACCAGGGCCCTGCGGCAGGAGATCAACTACTTGGTGGCTCACTCGCTACACCGCCACTCTGAAAACTTGGTCAACGTGTTGGAGCGTCTCGCTCTGCGCGTGATCCAGGAGATCATGAGCCACCAGTACTCGCCGTCAGGACCAGCTCTCGGGACACATCAAGGAGAGTTGCCACTCCAGTCCCGTCCACCGCTGCCATATGCGTTGGCAGCACCACCTGAAGTGCCGGCTACACCGGCATTCGTCGTCTACAAGATCGGTGGTGACCCTAGTGACTACCAGTTCTTGACTGAGGTGCCTAAGGAGATCCCTCAAGGATACGCGTGCACGTATGTGCCAGATTGTGGCAACTGGGCACTCTCAAACCAGGCCACAACGTCAGGGACTCCGGCGCAGACAGGAGGGACGTCAACGACAGAGCTTGAGAAGCAGACGTGGCTAACTAAGTACGCCACCCCGACGAAACTCCAGAGCCCAGCTCCTGCAGTTGGCTCAGAGCTGGAAAAGCAAACATGGCTGGCTAAGTACGCCACCCCGGCGAATCTTCAGAGTGCATCTCCTGCAGCCAGCACGGCGGATCAGATCAGTACCATACTGAGAGACCAGTTCGGCATTATGCCGAAAAGGAGGGCAATCGGCTATTCTAAGCCGTACCCCGACGAGTACGAGATGATCCCGCTGCCACCTAAATATCGGCTCCCGACTTCTCCAAATTCGGTGGATCGGATGGCTCCGGCTCCATCGAGCACATCGGCCGATATTTGGCGCAACTAGGACCGGCTTCGGTGTCGGATCAGCTACGTGTGAGGCTCTTTTCACAGTCCCTCACAGGATCGGCTTTTGGATGGTATACCTCTTTGCCAGCAAACTCCATCCAGTCTTGGAAGCAATTGGAAGAACAGTTCCATTTGCAATATCATTCAGAAGCTTCCGAATCTAGCATTGCCGATCTAGCACAGTTACGTCAGAAGCGCGGAGAAACGGTGACAGAGTACATCCAGCGCTTCAGGAATCTTAGGAACCGATGTTATTCGGTTCGTATAACCGAAAAGGAAACGATCGAGTTGGCGTAGCTGGCCTTGCAACACAGCTCAAGGACATGGCCTCCCAAGCAGATTATCCCTCGGCGGCGCACATGGTTCGAAACTATCGGCATATGAACAGCGCCACCTGCACTGTACCAAGACAAGTTCAAGCGTGCGATAGTCATGGTCGATACGAGAGGAAGGTGAAGTGCTGCGGGAGACCAAGAAGTAGCAGTGGCTGAATGGACTCGGGGAGGAACCCCTGTGTCCTGCAAATGGGTAAAGCCACCAGGGCCGCCCAGGGGATTTGATTTTGACGTGACCAAGACTGAACAAATCTTCGACCTCCTGCTCAAGGAGAAACAGTTGACGATTCCTGAAGGTCTCAAGTTCCCCACGGCGCAAGAGCTAAACGGAAAGCCGTACTGCAAATTCCACAACTCGCTTTCACATGCCACCAACGACTGCAGGGTGTGGCGTCAGCACATCCAAGCGGCGTTAGAGTAGGGGCGTTTAATTTTCCACCAGCACGCCATGAAGGTAGACACCCAGCCCTTCCCCGCCGTGACCATGGTCGAAGTCCTCTACCCCGAGGGCTGCCACCAGGTCCCACGTTCAGCATCAACATGGTAGGACACGGGAACCACTCTGGCAAAGATGGAGATGAGGGCAGCTGCTCTCATAGCAAGGATACAGAGGAGGCCGCTCCACGCGATCGGCTCCATCATGATGGCAAGCGCTACGTTACAGAGGGAGAAGTGAAGAACATAAGATATCAACGACCTCTCTCGATCACCTCCTCAACAAATATGTGAGACAAGATGACCAACGCCGATGGTCCAACTATGATGATGAAGGAGATCGTCGCTAGAGAAGCCGAGAAGACATCGTCGGCAGGATCGCTATGAGGAGGAGCACGAGCGCCGTGCCACGGACACATCAAGGGAGCAAGATGACAACGCCGGACACGGGACTGCCCTTTCTTCGGACACCTGCTGGGTTTCAGGAATGAGCCGATTGCCCACAATCGGCAATTGCCCAGAATGCAACAAGAAGAAGAAGGAGGCAGCCAACGTGTCTGTGTTTGAGCGCTTAGGGCCTCTCCCACCACCAAGCAAACGTGCTGAGTCACTTCGTTGGGCAGATCTTGAGGATTCCGAAGACGAAGGACTAGAAGAAGAAGAAGACAGGTGCCACCGTCCGAGGTGGTGCCCTGACGGACTCAGCCGTTCACAAAAGCGCAGGGTTCAACGTTTGCGCGGCCTGGAGGAAGCCGAAAGGTTATACCTGCATACGCTAAGGAAGGCACGGCCTGATCTGGCTGCGAAGGTTCAGCGAGCCCTGGATGAAGAGGGTCGTCCACGGAAAATGGAGTGGCGCCCCAAACAAAGGAGAGCCGATGATGAAACATCGGCTGGAACGAACATGGTGTTCATCCTCCCTTCAGAGTTCAAAGGCCCCAGGGTTAGATGAGACATCCGTGGCACAACTTGATCTGCGGCCCACGGCCGGTTATCTTTGAGAAGCCACGAGATAAGAGCTACGGGCATCTGAAGGCCCTATACTTACGAGGGTATATCGATGGGAGGCCCGTGAATAAGATGTCAGTGGACACCGGAGCGGCGATTAACATCATGCCGTACTCTATGCTACGTCGGCTAGGACTGTCTAGATCGGATCTAATCCAGACAAAAGTAACATTGAGCGATTTCAACGGCCAGCGTACGAGGCACAAGGAGTTACGAACGTGGATCCGACCGTAGGAAGGAAGACTATCCCTACAACGTTCTTCATCGTCGATAGCACGAGCGGTTATCTTTGTCTTCGGGAAGAGATTGGATCCACGCCAACTGCTGTATTCCCTCCACGATGCACCAATGCATAATACAGTGGGATGGAGATGAGGTAGAGGTCGTCCAAGCTGACGACTCAGCCGAAGTTTCAACGGCTGGCATGAACGCATGGGAAGCAGCAGGCCAAGAACCCCTCTCAGGCATCAATTTGGACGATTGCGAGCGTATTGATGTGACAAAGGGAAGGGTTAAGCTGGTTTTATCCACTGGCCTGACCATGTAGTCGAAGCAAAGCGACGTGCAACTTGGCGAGGCTGATCCTTGTGATCGGCCCCAAAGGTATGAAGGGACATTACGGAACCTTCAGTCAGCGCTCCAATCATTATGGAGGCCGATCCCAGCAATCGGCCAAAATTATCCTCACCACATGTTCTGCTTGTGTTCACCTTTGACCCTATCAAGAGCCGACGTGCGAATTACAGAGCCGATATCTGCCATTCTTTAACAGATTCGGCTCGGGGGGCACCTAAATACATGAACAAGATGCAGGGGTACATGTGTGCAATGAATACTGGGGGCTGATAGGAGAAAATCGGCCAGTAAAAAAATTTTTTTTTTACAGCCGATGCAAGGGCATCGACTTTAGAATTGAGAGGCAGCCGATGCGCAGCCATCGACTTTAGTGGATTTATGCAATTTTTATCGAGCCTCCACCAGATCCAGGCTAACGGTGGTACCTTCTGTTGCCTCGAGTGAGTAAAACAATGGAAACTTCTTCAGCTACTTCGAGCCGATCCGGGTTCCTGAACCTCTTTGTCAAGGATTTCCAATCTTTGGGGCTAGTTCAGTTGAAATGGAAGATTATCGGCTGTTGGAGGAAGAAAGAGGATCGGCTGTGGCGCATTCTCTCTGACATTCTCGCCCCGAGTAAGGCTCGGGGGGCAGCAGGCTCGAGTAAGACTCGGGGGGCAACAGGCCTAGTGGGTACTCTGTTTAAAGAGCCGATGGGGATGCCATCGGCTGATTTTTCATTGCAGCCTCCTTCACAGATGGTGAGTATTAAAAAGGACCATTGGTTTTGGTTGGAAGAATTCCAAGGTTTTCCTGAAGATTCTGCATTATCCGCCAGAATTAGGAAAAATCATCAGTTGAAGAAGGAAGGGACGAATTTCGAAGGACCGATGCGTTGTTATCGGTTTATTACGCATTGGCAAAGGGGGCGAATCGGCAAGGTCAGTAGAAGGAGGAATCGGCTAAATTAAACTCAAAGGAAATCGGCAAGATCGAATTGGGGAAAGTTCTTCATTGATTAGATTTCTTACATAAAGAGCTGATTGCTCTCAAAAGGAAGTACTAGGGGATACATTGCCCCATCTACTACTACTGGCCCTATTCTAGAGGTCCTATCTATGGGCCATCACTGCTCTCGTCGTCGCCGTCGTCGCCGCTATCGGCGCTGCTCCCGGCGGGCTCATCGTCGCTCCAATGGCCGCCGACCGGGCCCTCGTTGTCTTCATCTTCTTCGTCAGCGTCGTCCTCGTCGCTGTCGAAGTCGCTAAGATTGCCCGGCCAAGGGCAGAACCGCTTGGCCGGCGGCTCGTCGGAGGAGCTCTCGTCGTCGTCCTCTTCCTCCTCTTCCTGCTCCTCCTCCTCCTCGGAAGAGGTGAAGTCGCAGGAGAAGCTGTCATCGCTCTCCTCCTCCGTTTCCCCAACGGCGAGGAAGCGGAGGTCGCTCTCCCCATCGGTCAGGGACTTGTCGTCCTCAGACCAGATGGAGAAGTCGTGGCTAGACTCCTCCCCGGCCGCAATGGCGCGGCGGGTGTTGGCCGCGTGGTCCTCCGCCGGGTTGTATTCCGGCGTCGGCTCGCGGGACGTGGAGGACTGGCTGGCAAGATCCGATGGGGCAGAGGAGGAGGAAGACATGGTGGCGCAGGAGGGCTCTTGGAGTGCTAATGCGAAGGGGATGCAGAGGAGAACTGTTCGTGGCGGTTAAATAAAAGGGGATATAGTGGAAATTCAATGCCACGGCGGTTTCCGAGGAAGTGGTGCCACGCGGAGTAGGTGAGAAGGCACGGCATCATGATACGGCAGCGGCTCTGCGACGGCATGACGCGACGAAGGAAATCTGGGTGATTTTGGAATTACCAATTCCAAAACCAGGGGGGCATGTGTTATCACCAGAATTTGACCGAGTCAGAGGTGGGCCACAATTGAGAAAGACTTGAAGATATACATGGAAGGGAAAAACAAGAATTGGCCTTATACACGAAATTGGGCTGAATTGCTCATTGTATCTGTAATATAGTAGATCGTATCTTTAGATTAAAAGTTAGAGTTTTACTCGTGCACGGTTAGGTGCACGTCCGAATTAGAAAGTCCGCTGGACTATAAATATGTATCTAGGGTTTATGGAATAAACAACAACACAACGTTCACCCCAAAACAAACCAATCTCGGCGCACCGCCAACTCCTTCGTCTCGAGGGTTTCAATCAGGTAAGCGACATGCTGCCTAGATCGCATCTTGCGATCTAGGCAGCACAAGCCCCACGTTGTTCATGCGTTGCGCGTACTGAAGCGTCTTTGATGGCGCGCAACGTAGTTATCATAGATGTGTTAGGGTTAGCATAGCTCTTCGTATAAACATGCTTACGTAGTGCAACCCTTGCATGTCTAGCCGCCCTCACGCCTATCTCAGGCGTGGGGGCGACACCCTGCTTGTTCATCATCTAGTAGATCTGATCCGTTACGATTGCTCCTTGTTATGCAAGGATTAGTTTAATATCTGCAATAGTTAGGCCTTACAAAGGGGGGGAGGATCCAGTGGCACGTAGGGTGGCGTTCGCAAGTCCTAAACAGGATGTTCCGCGGATCAACATCATTGTTGGTTCTTTGGCCTTGTTTAGGATCGGCTTATGAGCACCGTGCGTGGCCGCGAGGCCCAACCTGGAGTAGGATGATCCGATTATGCGGTGAAAACCCTAAATCGTCGTAGATCTCATTAGCTTCATCTTGATCAAGCAGGATCACCAAGTATTCGTACACCCCGTACGGATCATGGGTGGATCGGCTCTTTGAGCCGATTCACAGGATAACCTGAGAGCCGATCGAGGCTCGTATTTAATGTTTACGTGTATGCCATGCAGGAACATAAGCGAGGCATCCCCATCACCTTCCTGACCAGGTATAGGTCAGGTGGCACGCCCTTGCACTTCGCATCGCCGCGTGTGACCAGAAGAGCATTGCGGGCCGTCGCTCGGAGGGGTCTCAGCCAGCCGCAGCTCTAGGCTCTTCCCGGCTCTACCGTGTTGACAGGCCGCTGCCCGCCGGTGGGTTTTGGCGATCAACAGAATGGTAATGGGTACACCAACTACGTCGCCAACCGGACTTCCAAGAGCGGTTCCCATGAAGGAGCAAGGTAGATCATCCCTCTTCTCTTTTGTTTACACACGTATTTTAGTTTTATTACGAGTGACACTCCCCCCAACCTTTGCTTACACAAGCCATGGCTAACGAATCATCGGGTGCCTTCCATCAATCACATACCATGGAGGAGTGTCTATTTGCAAAATTAAGTTGCTTACTGATGGATCAGAGCAAAACATGTGAAGAGAATTATTAATGAAGTTTGATTAATCGGGGCTGGGAACCCCATTGCCAGCTCTTTTTGCAAAATTATTGGATAAGCGGATGTGCCACTAGTCCATAATGAAAGTCCGTCAAGAGTAAATGACAAGGTTGAAGGTTAAACACCACATACTTCCTCATGAGCTATGAAACATTAACACAAATTGAGAAACATTTTGAAGGTTTTAAAGGTAGCGCATGAGAATTTACTTGGAATGGTTTGAAATGCCATGCATAGGTATTTATGGTGGACACTTTCGAACAACTTGGTTTTCAGGGGTTTGGAAGCACGAGCAGAGTTTTCAGATTCAGCAGAAGTACCAGCAAGTGAAGCATGTGGCGGTGAAACAAGTTTATCAATCACAGATGGTGAATCAAGAGAAGCAGAGGTACTCAGAGTTGTACCTTTTCTTGTAGTGGATGGTAATATGGCGACTTTAGGATCGCGAGTTTTACCCATGATGGAGAGTTTGCAGCGAACAATATCAATCCAAGTGAACTTCCAAATAAAGCTATGCTCCCCGGCAACGGCGCCAGAAAACAGTCTTGATAACCCACAAGTATAGGGGATCGCAGCAGTCTTCGTGGGTAGTAAAACCCAATTTATTGATTCGACACAAGGGGAGACAAAGAATACTTGAAAGCCTTAACAACGGAGTTGTCAATTCAGCTGCACCTGGAAACAGACTTGCTCGCAAGAGTTTATCAGTAGTAACAGTTTTATAGCAAGAGCGATAGTGAAATAACAACAACGAGTAACAGAGACAGCAGTAGTGATTATAGTAAACAGCAGGATTAAAATAATGTAGGCACGGGGACGGATAACGGGCGTTGCATGGATGAGAGAAACTCATGTAACAATCAAGCAGTGGCATTTGCAGATAATAATAAAACGATGTCTAAGTACAAAGCAATCAATAGGCATGTGTTCCAATTATAGTCGTACGTGCTCGCAATGAGAAACTTGCACAACATCTTTTGTCCTACCAGCCGGTGGCAGCCGGGCCTCAAGGGAATCTACTAGATATTAAGGTACTCCTTTTAATAGAGTACCGGAGCAAAGCAATAACACTCCGTGAACACATGTGATCCTCACATCACTACCATCCCCTCCGGTTGTCCCGATTTCTGTCACTTCGGGGCCATTGGTTCCGGACAGCGACATGTGTATACAACTTGCAGGTAAGACCATAAACAATGAATATCATGATGAAATAATAACATGTTCAGATCTGAGATCATGGCACTCGGGCCCTAGTGACAAGCATTAAGCATAACAAGTTGCAACAATATCATCAAAGTACCAATTACGGACACTAGGCACTATGCCCTAACAATCTTATACTATTACATGACCAATCTCATCCAATCCCTACCATCCCCTTCAGCCTACAGCGGGGGAATTACTCACACATGGATGGGGGAAACATGGCTGGTCGATGGAGAGGCGTCGGTGGTGATGGTGGCGATGATCTCCTCCAATTCCCCGTCCCGGCGGAGTGCCAGAACGGAGACTTCTGGCTCCCGAGACGGAGTTTCGCGATGTGGCGGCGTTCTGGAGGGTTTCTGGCGACTTCGACTTCTCCCCCTGCGTTTTTAGGTCGAAGGCAATAAGTAGTCCGAAAGAGGGCGTCGGGGGCCAGCCGAGGCCGCCACACACTAGGGCCGCGCGGGCCCCTCCTGGGCCGCGCCGGCCTAGTGTGTGGGGCCCTCGTGCCCCCACCTGGCTTGCCCTTCTGGCTCCGCCAATATTCTGGGAAAATAGGACCTTCTGCATAAATTCCGAGGATTTTCCTGAAAGTTGGATTTCTGCACAAAAACGAGACACCAGAACAGTTCTGCTGAAAACAGCGTTAGTCCGTGTTAGTTGCATCCAAAATACACAAATTAGAGGCAAAACAATAGCAAAAGTGTTCGGGAAAGTAGATACGTTTTGGACGTATCAGCAAGCTCAAGTTCAACATGCCCAAGTTCAAGGGTGAAGACGATGCCGAGGCCTACCTCTCATGGGCACTCAAGGTTGACAAGATCTTCCGCATCCACAACTACTCCGGTGCCAAGAAAGTGGCCATGGCGTCTCTTGAGTTTGAAGATTATGCAAACACTTGGTGGGAGCAAGTAGTCTCTCTAAGGGAAGAAAAGGGAGAACCGCCAATCAACACTTGGGAAGAAATGAAAGAAGAGATTGAAGCTCGCTTCGTCCCAACTCACTACACGACCGACCTCTTCAACAAACTCCAAAAATTGAAGCAAGGCACCAAGACCGTTGAGGAGTTCTTCAAGGAGATGGAGTTAACTATGATGCGAGCCAACATCCAAGAGTCTGAGAACCAAACCATCGCTAGGTTCTTCAATGGCCTCAACTACCCCATCAAGAGAATTGTGGAGTTCCAACAATATTCCAACATGGTTGAGTTGGTTCACCAAGCCTCCAAGGCCGAGCGCCAAGTGAATGAGGACATCAAGTACTCCAAGTCCAAGTCATACTTCACCTCAAAGCTCGCTACATCAACTCCTAAAACAAGTGTCAAGCCCGCCGTGTCCTCCCAACCATCCAAGCAACCGACTATCCAAAGTCGCATGAAGCAAACGGTATCCTCCACCGCCTCCTCAAAGGCCTCTACGGGACCATCTAATGTCACTTGCTTCAAGTGTGGCACACAAGGCCACAAATCCTTTGAGTGCAAGAATACCAAGGTCATGATCACCATGGAGAATGGCGACATAGAGACACTAAGTGAAGGTGAATATGAAGCCCTTGTGCAAGCCGTCGTCGCCAATGAAGAAGATTACGATGAAGAAAGTGGAGAAGACCCTCTCTTATGTGAGCATGACCCAAGCCCCTCGCTTGTGGTAACAAGGGTGCTAACAACTCAACCTCAAGCTATGGAAGACCAACGGTGCAACATCTTCCAAACCCGTGCCGGTATTGGTGGCAAGTCAATCAAGGTCATCATCGACGGGGGAAGTTGTCACAACCTCGCAAGCACCGAGTTGTGTGAGAAGCTCAACCTCACGCTTTGCAAGCATCCTCATCCTTACCATGTCCAATGGTTAAGTGACAAGGGCAATGTCAAGATACAACATACCGCCACCGTCAACTTCAAGATCGGCCCCTATGAAGATACTATTGAGTGTGACGTGGTGCCCATGACGGTGTGCCACATGTTACTTGGCCGCCCATGTCAATTCGACAAGAAGGCTATACATGACGGATTCTCCAATGCATACACCTTCACGGTCAAGGATAAGAAGTTTGAGCTTCGCCCAATGACTCCTAGCCAAATCATCGCGGACAATGCGAAGGCTTTAGCGAGGGCACAACAACACAACCACCATAGTGAGTTGAGAGGAGAGGGAGCGACCCACCAAAAGGAGAGTGAGCGCCACAAGCCTTACATGAGTGAGAGAAAGAGCGTCCTCCTAGCCACCAAAAGCGAGTGGAGAGAAGTGCAAGAAAACCCATCCACCACATTGCACTATGTGCTCATTTGCAAGGGACCATCATCGGAGACTAACGACTCAACCAACATTACTTCGTCTTTGTTGTCTCTTTTGAAGGAGTTTCAAGACGTCTTCCCCGATGAGCTACCTCATGGCCTTCCACCGCTTAGGGGCATCGAGCACCGCATCGATCTCATACCAGGCGATCCCCTTCCAAACCGCGCCGCCTAACGCACCAACCCCGAAGACACAAAGGAGATTCAACGCCAAATACAAGATCTCCTCGCAAAAGGGTACGTTCGAGAAAGTCTTAGCCCTTGTGCCGTTCCTGTGATTCTTGTTCCTAAATCGGATGAGACGCAACAAATGTGTATGGATTGCCGCCCCATCAATGCCATTACCGTTCGTTACCGCCATCCCATTCCGCGTTTAGATGACATGCTTGACGAGTTGAGTGGAGCCACGATTTTCTCTAAAGTCGATTTGCGTAGTGGCTACCACCAAATCCGCATGGCAATTGGTGATGAATGGAAGACGGCATTCAAGACCAAACTTGGTCTCTATGAATGGCTTGTCATGCCATTTGGTCTTTCCAATGCTCCATCAACTTTCATGCGCCTCATGAATCACATCTTGCGACCTCTCATTGGCAAGAGTGTGGTTGTCTATTTCGATGATATTCTCATTTATAGAAAAAATCTCGAGGACCACGTGCAACATGTGAGAGAAGTTTTATGCATCTTGCGTCATGAGAAGCTTTATGCAAACCTCCCTAAATGCACATTTGCTCAAAACAAATTGGTTTTCCTTGGATTTGTGATTTCCGCCAATGGCATTGAAGTGGACTCTTCGAAGGTTGAAGCCATACATAATTGGCCCACGCCGACCACCGTTGGTCAAGTTCGAAGTTTCCATGGACTCGCCGGTTTCTACCGCCGCTTTTGTGAAAGATTTTAGCACCATTGCTTGCCCTTTGAATGAGCTTACCAAAAAGAATGTTCCATTTGTGTGGGGCAAGGCCCAACAAAATGCTTTTGATGAGTTGAAGAAACGCCTTACCGAAGCTCCACTTCTAGTCCTTCCAAATTTTGCAAAAACTTTTGAGATTGAGTGTGATGCGAGTGGACTTGGTATTGGTAGAGTTCTTATGCAAGATGGAAAACCCGTGGCATATTATACTGAGAAGTTGGATGGCGCACGCCTCAACTATCCTATATATGACAAGGAACTTTATGCTTTGGTTCGTGTTCTTGAAGTTTGGCAACATTACCTTTGGCCAAAAGAGTTCGTCATTCATTCCGACCATGAATCTTTGAAGTACTTGAAAAGTCAACACAATTTGAACAAAAGGCATGCAAAATGGGTTGAGTTCATTGAGTCCTTCCCACATGTAATCAAATACAAGAAGGGCAAGGACAATGTAGTTGCGGATGCTCTTTCCCGCAAGCTCACCCTTTTACTCACTCGTTTGGATTTCCATGTGTTGGGTCTTGATGAAATCAAAGAACTATATGCCTTCGATGCTTTCTTTGGCCCAATTTTTGCAAAGTGTTCTAGTGAAAAGGGCATCGATGATTTCTATTTGCACCAAGGATTCTTGTTCAAGGGCAACAAACTTTGTATCCCTATGTCATCGCTTCGCCTTTTGCTCTTACAAGAATCGCATGGTGGTGGTCTTATGGGACATTTCGGAAGAGAGAAGACATATGCCATGCTCTCAACCCACTACTATTGGCCAAGAATGTACCGCGACGTGGAACGCCTTTGCCGACGGTGCACAACATGCTTACAAGCTAAGTCCACTTCCAACCCTTATGGTCTTTATACACCGTTGCCTATTCCTTATGCTCCTTGGTCCGATATAAGCATGGACTTTGTACTAGGCTTACCACGAACAAAGCATGGGCATTATTCGATCTTTGTGGTAGTGGATAGGTTCTCTAAAATGGTTCATTTCATACCTTGCCATAAGACCGATGATGCTTCACACATAGCTTCATTGTTTTTCAGGGAAGTGGTTCGCCTACATGGAGTACCGGCAAGCATTGTGTCGGATCGGGACGTCAAGTTTATGAGTTATCTATGGAAGTCACTCATGGCAAAGTTTGGAGTGAAGCTCTTGTTCTCATCGTCCTCGCACCCTCAAACCGACGGACAAACGGAAGTGGTCAATCGAAGCCTCTCTACTCTCCTACGCACACTAGTGAAGAAAAACTTGAAGTCATGGGAAGAGTGTTTACCACACGCGGAGTTCGCCTACAATCGAGCCAAGCACTCCACAACATCACGGAGTCCGTTCATGGTTGTATATGGCTTCGAACCGCACACGGCGCTCGACCTTCTTCCACTACCACTTCATGAAAGGACGAACATGGACTTCGATAAGCGCACCACCGCCATGAAGAAACTACATGAAGACACAAGAGCAACCATTCAAGAGCATGTACTTCGCCAAGCTACTTGCCTCAACGCCAAGAAGAAGGAACGAGTGTTTCAAGAAGGAGACCTCGTTTGGATTCACCTTCGGAAAGAAAGGTTCCCTCATGAACGCAACTCAAAGCTCAAGCCAAGAGGAGATGGGCCTTTCAAGGTCCTCAAGCGCATCAACAACAACTCTTACGTCATCGACATACAAACCTCCAAGTACTCAGTGAGCAACACGTTCAACATCTCCGACCTATCACCCTATCATGGAGATGAGGAGGAACAAGAGTCGAGGACGAATCTCTCCCAAGGGGGGGAGATGATGCGGGGTGGCCTTTGGACACCTCCTCACCAAGACCAACAAGTCCCCCAAGTGGACCAATGACACAGGCTCGAGTTAAAGCGCTACATGATAAGGTGACCTCGTGATGTCTACGCACGCTTCTATTCCTGTAGACAGTGTTGGGCCTCCAAGAGCAGAGGTTTGTAGAACAGCAACAAGTTTCCCTTAAGTGAATCACCCAAGGTTTATCGAACTCAGGGAGGTAGAGGTCAAAGATATCCCTCTCAAGCAACCCTGCAATCACGATACAAGAAGTCTCTTGTGTCCCCAACAAACCTAATACACTTGTCAGATGTATAGGTGTACTAGTTCGGCGAAGAGATAGTGAAATACAGGTGATATGGATGAATATGAGTGGTAATAACAATCTGAAATAAATATTGCAGCAAGTAAACATGTAGCAGAACTTGTTGGAAACGGTGCCAGAAAATAGCTTGCTGGCGTGGGAGGCAATTCTCTGTGGTGTAACTTTTCTATTCGGAAACAAGGCCTAGGGATCCTACTTTCACTAGTGGACACTCTCAACAATGATCACATAAATAAATAACTTCTCTTCCTTTGTGCTACATACACTCTTTTGTTGGATCAAACACCATTCATTGTGTAGGGCTACAAGAGCTCCCTCAAGCCGGAGTTAACAAGCGCCACAACATTCAGAGTTCATATTTAAGTAACCTCTAGAGCATAATAGACCGTTGCAATTTAGACCGAGTACTAACATAGCATACACACTGTCACCTTTAAGCTATGAAAGGGGGAATAGATCACATCAATACTATCATAGTAATAGTTAACTCCATAATCTACAAGAGATTACAATCATAACCTACGCCAAGAACTACATGATGCACACACCGTCACCTTTACATCATGAAGGAGGAATAGACTACTTTAATAACATCACTAGAGTAGCACATGGATTAATAGTGATACAAAGCTCATCATATGAATCTCAATCATGCAAGGCAGTTCATGAGATCATTGTATTGAGGTACATGAGAGAGAGATTAACCACATAGCTACCGGTAGAGCCCTTAGCCTCGAGGGAGAACTACTCCCTCCTCATCATTGGAGACAGCAGTGGCGATGAAGATGGCGGTGATGTCGATGGAGATGCCTTCCGGGGGCAATTCCCCATCCCGGCGGCGTGCCGGAATAGAGACTTCTGTCCCCCGAACTTGGCTTCACGATGGCGGCGGCTGCGTAACTTTTCTCGTCCCGTGGCTTATTCTCTTAGGGTTTTCGCGATGGAGGCTTTAAGTAGGCGGAAGGGCAGCCTCGGAGGACTCCTGGTGGGGCCACACCATAGGGGGGCGCGCCCCCCCTTGGCCGCGCCGCCTTGTGGGGTGGAGCCCCCTGGCTCCCCTCTGGTCCCTCTTCGGTGCTCTGGAAGCTTCCGGGAAAAATAAGATACTGGGCGTTGATTTCGTCCAATTCCGAGAATATTTCCTTTGTAGGATTTCTGAAACCAAAAACAGCAGAAAACAGGAACTAGCACTTCGGCATCTTGTTAATAGGTTAGTTCCGGAAAATGCATCAAAACGATATAAAGTATGAATAAAACATGTAGGTATTGTCATAAAACTAGCATGGAACATAAGAAATTATAGATACGTTGGAGACGTATCAAGCATCCCCAAGCTTAGTTCCTACTCGCCCTCGAGTAGGTAAACGATAACAAGGATAATTTCTTAAGTGACATGCTACCAACATAATCTTGATCAATACTATTGTAAAGCATATGAAGTGAATGAAGTGATTCGAAGCAATAGTAAAGATAATAACTAAACAACTGAATCATATAGCAAAGACTTTTCATGAATAGTACTTTCAAGATAAGCATCAATAAGTCTTGCATAAGAGTTAACTCATAAAGCAATAAATTCTTAGTAGAAAGCATTGAAGCAACACAAAGGATGATTAAGTTTCAGCAATTGCTTTCAACTTGTAACATGTATATCTCATGGATAGTTGTCAACATAAAGCAATATAACAAGTGCAATAAGTAAACATGTAAGAATCAATGCACACAGTTGAAACAAGTGTTTGCTTCTAAGATAGAAAGAAGTAGGTAAACTGACTCAACATAAAGTAAAAGAAAGGCCCTTCGCAGAGGGAAGCATGGATTACTATTTTTGTGCTAGAGCTTTTCATTTTGAAAACATAGAAACAATTTTGTCAACGGTAGTAATAATTCATATGTGTTATGTATCAGACATCCTATAAGTTGCAAGCCTCATGCATAGAATACCAATAGTGCTCGCACCTTGTCCTAATTAGCTTGGATTAACATGGATTATCATTGCATAACATATGATTCAACCAAGTGTCACAAAGGGGTACCTCTATGCCGCCTGTACAGAGGTCTAAGGAGAAAGTTCGCATTGGATTTCTCGCTTTTGATTATTCTCAACTTAGACATCCATACCGGGACAACATAGAAAACAGATAATGGACTCCTCTTTTAATGCTTAAGCATTCAACAACAGATAATCTTCTCATAAGGGATTGAGGATTGATGTCCAAACTGAAACTTCCACCATGATTCATGGTTTTAGTTAGCGGCCCAATGTTCTTCTCTAACAATATGCATACTCAAACCATTTGATCATGAAAATCGCCCTTACTTCAGACAAGACGAACATGCATAGCAACTCACATGATATTCAACAAAGGTGTAAAAAGTTGATGGCGTCCCCAGAAACATGGTTACCGCACAACAAGCAACTTATAAGAAATAAGATACATAGCAACATATTCAATACCACAATAGTTTTTAAGGCTATTTTCCCATGAGCTATGTATTGCGAAGACAAAGAATAGAATTTTAAAGGTAGCACTCAAGTAATGTACTTTGGAATGGCAGAGAAATACCATGTAGTAGGTAGGTATGGTGGACACAAATGGCATAGTTTTTGGCAGAAGGATTTGGATGCACGAGAAGTAATCCCTCTCAATACAAGGCTTAGGCTAGCAAGGTTGTTTGAAGCAAACTCAAGTATAAACCGCTACAACAAAACTTACATAAGAACATATTGCAAGCATTATAAGACTCTACACTGTCTTCCTTGTTGTTCAAACACCTTAACCAGAAAATATCTAGACTCAGAGAGACCAATCATGCAAACCAAATTTTAACAAGCTCTATGTAGTTCTTCATTAATAGGTGCAAAGTACATGATGCAAGAGCTTAAACATGATCTATATGAGCACAACAATTCCCAAGTATCAAATTATTCAAGACATTATACCAATTACCACATGAAGCATTTCCTGTTTCCAACCATATAGCAATTAACGAAGCAGTTTCAACTCCGCCATGAACATTAAAGATAGAACTAAGAACACCAGTGTTCATATGAAACAGCGGAGCGTGTCTCTCTCCCACACAAGCATGAATTTATTCTGAGAATGAAAATAACAAAACGAAAATAAAAGCACACAGACGCTCCAAGTAAAGTACATAAGATGTGACTGAATAAAAATATAGTTTCACTAGAGGTGACCTGATAAGTTGACGATGAAGAAGGGGATGCCTTGGGCATCCCCAAGCTTAGATGCTTGAGTCTTCTTGAAATATGCAGGGATGAACCACGGGGGCATCCCCAAGCTTAGACTTTTCACTCTTCTTGATCATAGTATATCATCCTCCTCTCTTGACCCTTGAAAACTTCCTCCACACCAAACTTGAAACAAACTCATTAGAGGGTTAGTGCATAATCAAAAATTCACATGTTCAGAGGTAACACAATCATTCTTAACACTTCTGGACATTTCCCAAAGCTACTGAAAGTTAATGGAACAAAGAAATCCATTCAACATAGCAAAAGAGGCAATGCGAAATTAAAGGCAGAATCTGTCAAAACAGAACAGTCCGTAAAGACGAATTTTTCTGGGGCACTTAACTTGCTCAGATGAAAAAGCTCAAATTGAATGAAAGTTGCGTACATATCTGAGGATTACGCACGTAAACTGGCAGATTTTTCTGAGTTACCTACAGACGGGGCTGCTCAATTTCGTGACAGTAAGAAATCTGTTTCTGCGTAGTAATCCAAATCTAGTATCAACCTTACTATCAAGGACTTTACTTGGCACAACAATGCAATAAAATAAAGATAAGGAGAGGTTGCTACAGTAATAACAACTTCCAAGACACAACAAAACATTAGCAAAATAAAAACATGGGTTATCTCCCAAGAAGTGCTTTCTTTATAGCCATTAAGATGGGCTCAGTGATTTTAATGATGCTCGCGCAAGAAATAGGAATTGAAGCAAAAGAGAGCATCAAGAAGCAAATTAGAAACACTTTTAAGTCTAACCCACTTCCTATGAAAAGGAATCTTGTAAATAAACAAGTCATGTAAGCATAATGCGAGAAGCATAGAAAGGCAACACAAGCGCAACTTCAAGATTCTCAACATAAAGAGGGGAAACTTAATATTATTAAGATGCATATAACCATGTTTCCCTCTCTCATAATAACTTTCAGTGCCATCATGAACAAACTCAACAATATAAGTATCACATAAAGCATTCTTATTCACATGCATAAAAGTATCATTACTCTCCACATAAGCATAATCAATTTTATTAGTAATAGTGGGAGTAAAACTATCACAACCATCATTGTAATCATCATAAATTGCAGGCATGGTACAATCATAATAACCTTTATCCTCCATAGTAGGTGGCACCAAAATACCACTATCATTATAATCATCATAAATAGGAGGTAAAGTATCATCAAAGAAAATTTTCTCCTCAAAACTTGGGGGACTAAAAATATCATACTCATCAAAACCAGCTTCCCCAAGCTTAGAATTTTCCATAGCATTAGCAACAATGTGTAGGATAACGTTGCATAGAAAACAAAAAATTTCCTACCGCGAACACGCAATCCAAGCCAAGATGCAATCTAGAAGACGGTAGCAACGAGGGGGTATCGAGTCTCACCCTTGAAGAGATTCCAAAGCCTACAAGATGAGGCTCTTGTTGCTGCGGTAGACGATCACTTGCCGCTTGCAAAAGCGCGTAGAAGATCTTGATCACGATCGGTTCCAGCGCCACGAACGGGCAGCACCTCCGTACTCGGTCACACGTTCGGTTGTTGATGAAGACGACGTCCACCTCCCCGTTCCAGCGGGCAGCGGAAGTAGTAGCTCCTCTTGAATCCGACAGCACGACGGCGTGGTGTCGGTGGCGGTGTAGAAGTCCGGCGGAGCTTCGCTAAGCAAACCGGACAATATGAAGTGGAGGAGCAAAGCTAGGGTTTGGGAGGGGGTGGCCGGCCACTCAAGGGGGGCGGCCAAGCTATGGTCTTGGGGTGGCCGGCCCCCTCCCTTGGCCCCTCATTATATAGGTGGATCCCAAGTGTTGGTGTCCAAGTCTTCGAATAAGACCCGAAACCAAAACCTTCCATAGGAGGGGGCAAACCTAGCCCAACTAGGACTCCCACCCAAAGGTGGGATTCCCACCTCCCATGTGGGGGGGTGGCCGGCCCCCTATGGTGGAGTCCACTTGGGACTCCACCCCCACTAGGGCTGGCCGGCCATGGAGGTGGAGTCCCTTGTGGACTCCACCTTCCTTGGTGGTTTCTTCCGGACTTTTCTAGAACCTTCTAGAACCTTCCATAGAACCTTCCGCGACATTTTATTTCACATAAAATGACATCCTATATATGAATCTTATTCTCCGGACCATTCCGGAACTCCTCGTGATGTCCGGGATCTCATCCGGGACTCCGAACAAATATTCGAACTTCATTCCATAATTCAAGAACTACCATTTCTGAAAGGACACGGATGTCGCCTAGAGGGGGGGTGAATAGGCGATTTAAAACTTTTACGAGATGGGCTTAACTAATGCGGAATAAAACTAGCGTTTACTTTGTCAAGCCCAAAGCATATATACTATGGTTCACCTATGTGCACCAACAACTTATGCTAAGCAATACAAGCAAGTATGTGATAGCAAGATATATATAACTTCAAGCACGATGGCTATCACAAGGTAAGGTGCATAAGTAAAGAGCTCGGGTATAGAGATAACCGAGGCACGCGGGAGACGATGATTTATCCCGGAGTTCACACTCTTGCGAGTGCTAATCTCCGGTGGAGAGGTGCGGTTGCTTAGTGCTCCCGAACGCCACAAGAGGCTCACCTTGAGGTGTGGTTGCTCGATGCACACCAACGCCACAAAGGCCTCACCCCAAGATGCGGTACTCACACCACACACCGAACGCCACGAAGGCGCCTCACCTAAATCTCCGGTGACCCTCGCCACAAAGGCCTAGGTCACGGTTCCACTAAGGGATTTCCTTCGAGGCGGAAACCGGGCCTTACACAAAGATTGGGGCACACATCCACAACTTAATTGGAGGCTCCCAACAAATCGCCACAAAGGCCTAGAATCCGTCTAGGGTTCCAAGAACCCAAGAGTAACAACCTTCTTGCTTTCACCACCACGAATCACCGTGGAGAACTCAAACCGATGCACCAAATGCAATGGCAAGAACACCACAAAGATGCTCAAGTCCTTCTCTCTCAAATTCCAACAAAGCTACAAAAGCTATTGGGGGAATAAGAGAGGAAGAACAAAGGAATTCACAAAGAACACCAAGATCAAGATCTAGAGGATTCCACTCACAAAGAGATGGATTTGATTGGTAGAAAAGTAGATCTAGATCTCCTCTCTTTTCCCTCAAATGGGGGCAAGAATCATGGAGGGATTGAGAGATGGAGCAAGCTTCTCTAGTTCAACAATGGAGGGGAGAGAGAGTGAGAGAAGCACCAGCCCAAGGAGGAAGAAGGGGGGTATTTATACCCCCCAAGAAAATCGAGCCGTTTGGGCAAAACCAGGGCCGGATAATCCGGCCTAAGTAAGGGCCGGATTATCCGGGGCCGGATTATCCGGCCTCGTGGACAAAACCTGGACAAAATCCGGCCAAAATCCGGCCCCATCCGTAGCTGCTTTTCTTCCGGTCCTTAGCCGATTTGGGGGCCGGATATTTCCGAAATATCCGGCCCGGATAATCCGGCCCGGATATTTCTGAAAAATCCGGCCTGGCAAAACTGCAGAAACACCAAAACTAAAACTAGCATCCGGACTCCGATTTTGATGATCTTGGGCTTGTTTTGAAGCTAGGAACAAGCTCTACAAGATCATGCAGGAAACCATCATAGTCCAACAAGTTAGGATAGAAACAAATGATGAAAGGTTTGACCTATCTAAAAAAGACATACCGGTAAAACCTCCAATCTCGAAAATGCAACAAGTTGCCCATGCAAAAAACCATTCTCAATGAACTAGAGCTTGTCATGAGAATAAGCACAAGCTCTAAAACATCACATGGATAAGATACAAATAAAACCAAGAAAGATGATGAACCAAACTCGAAAACGCAATAAGTGATCTATGCGAAATCCGTTTTCGATGAACTAGAGCTTGTCATGAGAATAAGCACAAGCTCTAAAACATCACATGGATAAGGTCCAAATAACAACCAAGAAAGATGATGAACCAAACTCGAAAACGCAACAAGTGATCTATGCGAAATCCGTTTTCGATGAACTAGAGCTTGTCATGAGAATAAGCACAAGCTCTAAAACATCACATGGATAAGGTCCAAATAACAACCAAGAAAGATGATGCAAGGATGCAAAGGTTTGAGCTCTCTCCGAACGATACGATCGAGTTACTCACTCGAGAGCCCTCTTGATAGTACGGCAACTAAACTATAAACCGGTCTCCAACTACACTATGAGACCGGTGAGAAACAAACCCTATCAAGAGCAAACCTTATACTTGCGCATTCCACTTGAGCTCGATGACGACGATCTTGACCTCAACAAGATGGAACGCCTTTCTTGCTTGTGCTTGCTTGACGAAGTCTTGTGGATTGCTCCCCCATAATCCACCATGGGAGAGCTTCTTCTTCGGCGCATCTTCACATATCCATGATCACCATATGGATGGCAAGACTCAAGCAAAGGATCTCTTCGAGATGGCTCATCTTGAACTTGCACTTCATTTCTTCATTCTTCATCATGTTGATGTCTTGAAGTAGCTTGAGGGCTCACTTCATCTTCATCTTCAAGACATACTTGACACTTGATATCCTTCATCAATTTCTTCTTATTGCAACCTTGAAGCCAACATATGGTTCAAGAATTGCCTATGGACAACTCCTACAAATATAACTCAATGCAAACATTAGTCCATAGGGATTGTCATTAATTACCAAAACCACACATGGGGGCTCCATGCACTTTCAATCTCCCCCATTTTGGTAATTGATGACAATCTCTTTGAGAGGGTTTATATAAGGAATTTAAGTAACAAATAAGTTGAATATATAGAGCAAACTCCCCCATAATATATGCATGTGTGAATGATCTTGACTTTCATTGCATATATTGGCATTCAAAGCCTAGTGGAGTTTCCTCTAAATATTCAACTATGCAAAGCAACAAGATGCAATGCAATAAAGGCACATGCTTAAGCACAAAGCAAAGACATAACCAAATTCCCTTAAACCCTCCAAACTTCTCCCCCATTGGCACCAATTGCCGAAATGGGTGAAAAATTTAAAAGGCTAATATAGTGAGAGTTCCTCCATAGCGTGTGCATTTCTCATAATTTGAGTGGAATCAAATGCACATATCCAATGGCGAATATTCGGAAGGAATCACACTATAGATAGGATCAAAGATTGCAAAAAGATAACAAAGTCAAGAAGCTTCAACAAATGAAGCAAGCAACCAAATGAATCACAAAGAGGATACCAAAAGAAAGATAGATATTATGATAAGATCAAGAAGATTGCTCTAAATAATATGAGGAAGCTCCCCAAGGTTTGTGCACAAAACTAGACAATTTGCATTGGAGTATAAAGTGCACAAACATGGAATCATCACTCCCATAATATCATTCAAAAACAAAAGATACCAAGTGAATCAAACTCTAATGATCACCACAAGATAGTGCTCTAAATCAAATGAGGAAGCTCCCCAAGGTACATGCATAAATTAAAATGTTGTATTTGAATACAATATGCATAACATGGAATCCTCACTCCCTCATTACCATTTAAAACACAAACATTTGGAATAGATCATAGATAGAGAAATAAGCTTAACACTTGCAACAAACAAATAGTTGAGCAAAAAGTAAGAGGCACCATAATAAAAGGCTCAACCAAGAAGATATGTGAAAGGCATGATAAAGCATATTATAAGACTATTATATGGATGAGCAAAAAGCATCATCATAGTCTTCAATGAATTATATTTCTTAGCATGACCAATCAACATGCAACAAATAAAAAAGATATCAAATGGAGATGTATCATCTCTTATGTGTATAAGTTTCTCTAAGTGGACAATATCACAAAGATATTTATCCACAAAGAAACATGCACACACCAAATAGATACACAAGAAAAATAGCATGATATCCAAGACGAAGTCATGCAATATACCAATAAGATTTTTGCTTAATAGCATGGCCAAAGGCTCAATATTATCTTATTGTACATTCATGAACTTCAACCACAAACAACTAAAATACATCACAAATATCAACAAGGGATAGAAGATAGTTGGGATGCATTTGAGAAAGGCAACAAGTATCACAAACGGGGATACCAAAAGAAGTAACTAAATTTGCACTTTCATCTATATTGCACATGTGAGAGCCTTGAGGAATTGATATGCAACAAAATTGCTAGATAGGCATAGTTGGGATGGATGAATCATGAGCATGATTTAAAATACTTCCCAACACATGCACTCATCTCAAATTACTCACATTCACAATAAAGAGGTTTCATTAAGACTTTTGCAAGAAGCACAACATTTGCAAATCAAGAGATTCATGCCAAGATGCAACCATAAGGTTGGATACAAGAAAAGTATGCATGAGAAGATACTTGTTACCAAGATAGCATTGGTGTGGATGTAGTAGATATGTGTTCGTTGATCATCCTAGCTTGCCTCACGTTACCATTGAGTCACCACTTCTTTCCAAGAGTGAGACAAGCATTCAATGCATATCCATTGTACCTAACACAAAGGTAAGTACAAAATGGTCCCCAAACTAATTGGGTCCGAAGTAGTTAGACACACTACAACATATAGGACAAACTCCACAATTCTATGTGCATATAGATATGAAATTGAATTTCATGCACATCTTAGCCAAATTAGGATTTGATGGAGTTTACCCTATATATTGGATCAAAGAAAGTGACACATGCCATAAGATATACATATATTAAATATGCATGCACAATACTTTCAAGAACCAAAGGAAGATACAATTTGGACAAAACACCAAATAAACCAAGAGACAATGGTTGTCCAAATTATATCAAAGAATCAAATCAACACAAGATTGACTCCAAAGACTTATCTCATTATAAGAAGCTAATTAAACCTAAGCACAAAGGAATGAGATAACCAACTCCCAAGAGAGCAAGGTTCCAACAAATAAACCAAACCCTCGACACTTTTTATGATGGCACACAGTACCAAAAAGAAAATTTATGACTCCCAAAACCAAATTTTTGATAAAGATCAAGAGAAGTTTATATAACAAATATAGGAGAGCTCCCCAAGATTAGTGCATTATCTAGGATTTAGAATATGGATACAAAATGCACACAACTAGGATCATCACACTACCTATATCTACAAAAAAAGCTAAGAAAGTTTGAATAGAAAAAAGAACACATGGGAGTCAAAGCACAACAAATTCATGGCAATAAATAAGGCAATTTAAACACAAGATCCATAAGATGCAAGGAAGACACATGGGAGTCAAAGCACAACAAATTCATGGCAATAAATAAGGCAATTTAAACACAAGAGCCAATGTAGATATGATCAATAAATATCTACCTCATAATTGATTACCAATTGTCCTAGGACAAGAGGTATTAGGAAATATTTCCCGGTGGTAGTTTGTAAGTATACATAAGATCATATTTACAACGAACAAAGCATATGGTAAAAGATAAGAGTTAACCATCATGCAAAGAAAGTTTCTTGATAGCTTAATTTAGTCATACCAACATGCAAGGCAATTAATAGTATTCATACCAACATGCAAAGCAATTAATAGTATTCATACCAACATGCAAAGCAATTAATAGTATTCATACCAACATGCAAAGCAATTAATAGTATGACTTGAAGCACATGGTTTTCCAAAAATGTATTGAGGGACACGTTGTGAAAAACCATGCCAAGAAAAACTTACACAAATAAGATCCACAAAGATATTAGCAATGAAGCCATTTAAGCAAATTGGAGCTTGTTTGAGCAAACATGCCACATAGGAGAGATAATCTACAATATCAATTCTATGTGACACAACCTCAAATGTTCACATTTCCTAGGCTTGTAATATGCACAAAGCTTATTACTCCCCCATAATGTGATAAGGAATTTATTTTCACAAGAGGCAAATAAGATCCAACTAGAGATATTAATGAACATTAGAATTTGAATTTCTCATGAAGATGACATACCACATAGAGACTAGATAATCTTGCAATATCAATTCTAAGTGATATTCCTCATGTACACACATTGTTAGGATTGTGAAATTCCTAAAGGCATATCACTCCCCCAAAATGTTATAGTCCAATAATCTCTCATAAGAGCCATATAAGATACAACAAGATGCAAAGAGGCTCCAACACAAGCACAAATACATGGTGTGCAACCTAACATACATAGCCTTGATTTCTCAAGAAAAACACGTAGGATGCACAACATATACAAACACATGTTAGGAACAAAACTAACACATGCAAAGGGGCGAGTAACTTTCAATATAAATGAGTTGAGCACATGTTACCGCAAGGAGGAACATTGTGTGTATGATAGAAGTAAGATAACCAAAAGACTTGGCTTGAGATAGTATAAATGATGAAGATCCCTTAACTCTTCATGATGTAGCCAAGTCTCCAATGCCCTCCAACAAGCACCTATTGATCAAGTTTTGGATTGTTGGTCCCCAACTAAGTTGGGTCCTAAGAGGTTAGTCACAATAGGCCTGGCAACCCAAATGGTTCTTTTCTTGACACCACTTTGAGCACCAACAAATTTGGCAAACACATTGCCACCCTCATCCTTACGAAGAGAATAAACATCATCAATGGTGATAGAGTTGGATGAGGTACCAATAGTGCAAAAGGAGGAGATGTGACCCTTCTCACGGCATATGTAGCAAGTTCTTTTCTTCTCCTTCTTCTCACTAGATTTCTCCACAATGGGAGCATTGGCTTGATTCTTCTTGGGAAGTGGCATTTCTTCAACTTGAGGTTGAATATGAGTTTGAGCTTGAGGCCGCTTCCCTTTTTGCTTCTTCTTCAAAGGGCAAGATCTAACATGGTGCCCTTCAATTTTGCACTTGAAGCAAACGATCTTGGCCGGGTCTTTGACTTGTACTTTGCCCTTCTTCTTCTTGTTGTTCTTGGACTTGATCTTGTTGTTGGAGTTGAATCCAAGTCCACTCTTGTCATTGGGGGATTGTTGCACACTTAACATCTTATCAAGTTTGCATTTCCCTTCATGACCCTTTACCAAGTCGTTCTTCAAAGAAGAGACTTGGGCCTTGAGCTCTTTGATTTCCTCTACATGGTTAGTAACAACACAAGTACTAGTGGAAGTAGAACCTTCATTGTTAGAGCAACAAGGCAATGAAGATAATTCATCACAAGATTTAGCAATATTATGAGTGGATGAATTACTAGGACTAGCACATGGCAATATAACATTTTGAGTAGTAGTGCTAGTACCCACATGAGGCTCACAAGGTGTTGCCTTAGATATTATAGCCTCATGAGCTAACTTTAGCCTATCATGAGAGGCTAGAAGATCCTCATAGGAGCTAGAAAGCTTTCCATGAATTTCTCCCAATTTCCCATAATTGCTAGTTAGCAAATCAAGTTGAGCCCTTAGCTCAACATTCTCCTTCAAGGTAGATGCTTCACAAGAAGTAGAGTTAGTAGCACAAGCATCATTATCAATAGCAATAGGAGAAGGCAAGTTGGCATGCACTTTTAGATAAGAAGCTTTAAGTTGCTCATGCGACTCGGTGAGTTTGGTGAGCGCACTCTCAATGACCCTTGAGCCCTTTTTGAGTTGCTCAAAATCCTCAAGGAGTTTAGCATTAACAAACACAAGCTTATCATTTTTTAGCTTTAGTTCATTTGCCATCTCAAGAGCTCTATCATGGTTTTCCTTTTCTCTAGACAATTCTAGAGCAAAGGTCTCCTCAAGAGCTTCCTTGATGGTTTGTTCTTCTTCAAGTTCATTCTTTAAAGATGCTACATCATCGGCATACTCTCGTTCAAGAGCACCCTTTTTATCAATGGTGTTCTCATGCATCCAAATAAGTTTTTGGCTCTCAATAGCGGTAGTCAAGATTTCAAAGAAGTGAGTGCTAGCAATTTTATCTTTGCAAATAATCTTGAATACACTCTTACCCTTATCGCGTAGAGAGACAACCCAATCCTCTTCTTCATAAACATCCTCATCCTTATCACCACGAGAAGTATGAGGTTCCATGGTAGGAGATACCGTGGAACCCTTGGCCATAAGGCACATATGAGAACCGTGAGATAAAGATGAGGAGTTACTTGAGGCTCCTTTCAAGATCTTGTCTTGACCAATAGAATCTTTGGTTTCCTCTACAATGTTAGTCACACAACAACTAGAGGAAATAGAAGCATTTTTATCATGGCCACAAGACAAAGCAAGCATATCATCATTAGATTTATTCAAGCAACTTACACATGATATGCAAGGACTATCAACACAAGCATGTAAATCATTTCTAGTGCTAGATGTGTTTGAGTCCGTAGATGAAACATTGCATTGAGATAGAGATGAAGAATCATCAATAGAAAGCTTAATATCAACATTGCAATTTTCATCACCACTCACCATATCATTACCTTGTGTCTTGACACACTTTGGTGAAGTGGATGAAGATGAGAACTCATCACGGCCGGAAGTGGAAGCAATGCAATCATCCTTAATAATATTGGACACATCATATTTATCTTGAATTTTTGTCCATAACTCATGAGCGCTCCCAAAAGGCATGATTGAAGAAGTAACTACATTGCTCACAACAATGGAAAACACATGAGAAGCAAGAGCATCGAGGCAAGAGTTTTTCTCCTCCTCAAGAGATAAATTTTGAGGATCCTTAGGAGAAGAAAAACCCATGCCAAGAAATCGCTCCATGTCCGGAGACATACGCCGCAAAATATTAAGCACATAAATTTTCCATAGATCATAATTTGTGCCATCAAATATAACCAAGTTATTGTGCGCTAATCCCCTAACCGACATCTTTACTCTCAAGGCGGTGAAGCCTAAGAATGAGAGACCTTGCTCGATACCAATTGAAAGGACACGGATGTCGCCTAGAGGTGGGTGAATAGGCGATTTAAAACTTTTACGAGATGGGCTTAACTAATGCGGAATAAAACTAGCGTTTACTTTGTCAAGCCCAAAGCATATATACTATGGTTCACCTATGTGCACCAACAACTTATGCTAAGCAATACAAGCAAGTATGTGATAGCAAGATATATATAACTTCAAGCACGATGGCTATCACAAGGTAAGGTGCATAAGTAAAGAGCTCGGGTATAGAGATAACCGAGGCACGCGGAGACGATGATTTATCCCGGAGTTCACACTCTTGCGAGTGCTAATCTCCGGTGGAGAGGTGCGGTTGCTTAGTGCTCCCGAACGCCACAAGAGGCTCACCTTGAGGTGTGGTTGCTCGATGCACACCAACGCCACAAAGGCCTCACCCCAAGATGCGGTACTCACACCACACACCGAACGCCACGAAGGCGCCTCACCTAAATCTCCGGTGACCCTCGCCACAAAGGCCTAGGTCACGGTTCCACTAAGGGATTTCCTTCGAGGCGGAAACCGGGCCTTACACAAAGATTGGGGCACACATCCACAACTTAATTGGAGGCTCCCAACAAATCGCCACAAAGGCCTAGAATCCGTCTAGGGTTCCAAGAACCCAAGAGTAACAACCTTCTTGCTTTCACCACCACGAATCACCGTGGAGAACTCAAACCGATGCACCAAATGCAATGGCAAGAACACCACAAAGATGCTCAAGTCCTTCTCTCTCAAATTCCAACAAAGCTACAAAAGCTATTGGGGGAATAAGAGAGGAAGAACAAAGGAATTCACAAAGAACACCAAGATCAAGATCTAGAGGATTCCACTCACAAAGAGATGGATTTGATTGGTAGAAAAGTAGATCTAGATCTCCTCTCTCTTTTCCCTCAAATGGGGGCAAGAATCATGGAGGGATTGAGAGATGGAGCAAGCTTCTCTAGTTCAACAATGGAGGGGAGAGAGAGTGAGAGAAGCACCAGCCCAAGGAGGAAGAAGGGGGGTATTTATACCCCCCAAGAAAATCGAGCCGTTTGGGCAAAACCAGGGCCGGATAATCCGGCCTAAGTAAGGGCCGGATTATCCGGGGGCCGGATTATCCGGCCTCAGGGACAAAACCTGGACAAAATCCGGCCAAAAATCCGGCCCCCATCCAGAGCTGCTTTTCTTCCGGTCCTTAGCCGATTTCGGGGGGGCCGGATATTTCCGAAATATCCGGCCCGGATAATCCGGCCCGGATATTTCTGAAAAATCCGGCCTGGCAAAACTGCAGAAACACCAAAACTAAAACTAGCATCCGGACTCCGATTTTGATGATCTTGGGCTTGTTTTGAAGCTAGGAACAAGCTCTACAAGATCATGCAGGAAACCATCATAGTCCAACAAGTTAGGATAGAAACAAATGATGAAAGGTTTGACCTATCTAAAAAAGACATACCGGTAAAACCTCCAATCTCGAAAATGCAACAAGTTGCCCATGCAAAAAACCATTCTCAATGAACTAGAGCTTGTCATGAGAATAAGCACAAGCTCTAAAACATCACATGGATAAGATACAAATAAAACCAAGAAAGATGATGAACCAAACTCGAAAACGCAATAAGTGATCTATGCGAAATCCGTTTTCGATGAACTAGAGCTTGTCATGAGAATAAGCACAAGCTCTAAAACATCACATGGATAAGGTCCAAATAACAACCAAGAAAGATGATGAACCAAACTCGAAAACGCAACAAGTGATCTATGCGAAATCCGTTTTCGATGAACTAGAGCTTGTCATGAGAATAAGCACAAGCTCTAAAACATCACATGGATAAGGTCCAAATAACAACCAAGAAAGATGATGCAAGGATGCAAAGGTTTGAGCTCTCTCCGAACGATACGATCGAGTTACTCACTCGAGAGCCCTCTTGATAGTACGGCAACTAAACTATAAACCGGTCTCCAACTACACTATGAGACCGGTGAGAAACAAACCCTATCAAGAGCAAACCTTATACTTGCGCATTCCACTTGAGCTCGATGACGACGATCTTGACCTCAACAAGATGGAACGCCTTTCTTGCTTGTGCTTGCTTGACGAAGTCTTGTGGATTGCTCCCCCATAATCCACCATGGGAGAGCTTCTTCTTCGGCGCATCTTCACATATCCATGATCACCATATGGATGGCAAGACTCAAGCAAAGGATCTCTTCGAGATGGCTCATCTTGAACTTGCACTTCATTTCTTCATTCTTCATCATGTTGATGTCTTGAAGTAGCTTGAGGGCTCACTTCATCTTCATCTTCAAGACATACTTGACACTTGATATCCTTCATCAATTTCTTCTTATTGCAACCTTGAAGCCAACATATGGTTCAAGAATTGCCTATGGACAACTCCTACAAATATAACTCAATGCAAACATTAGTCCATAGGGATTGTCATTAATTACCAAAACCACACATGGGGGCTCCATGCACTTTCAATTTCAACATCCAACTTTAAGTGTGTCACCCTACGGTTCGAGAACTATGCGGACATGGTTGAGTACTCACTCCGACCAATAACCAATAGCGGGATCTGGAGATCCATAATGGCTCCCACATATTCAACGATGACTTTAGTGATCGAATGAACCATACACATATATTACCAATTCCCTTTGTCTCGCGATATTTTACTTGTCCGAGGTTTGATCTTCGGTATCACTCTATACCTTGTTCAACCTCATCTCCTGACAAGTACTCTTTACTCGTACCGTGGTATGTGGTCTCTTATGAACTCATTCATATGCTTGCAAGACATTAGACGACATTCCACCGAGAGGGCCCAGAGTATATCTATCCGTCATCGGGATGGACAAATCCCACTGTTGATCCATATGCCTCAACTCATACTTTCCGGATACTTAATCCCACCTTTATAGCCACCCATTTACGCAGTGGTGTTTGGTGTAATCAAAGTACCTTTCCGGTATAAGTGATTTATATGATCTCATGGTCATAAGGACTAGGTAACTATGTATCGAAAGCTTATAGCAAATAACTTAATGACGAGATCTTATGCTACGCTTAATTGGGTGTGTCCATTACATCATTCACACAATGACATAACCTTGTTATTAATAACATCCAATGTTCATGATTATGAAACTAATCATCCATTAATCAACAAGCTAGTTTAAGAGGCATACTAGGGACTTCTTGTTTGTCTACATATCACACATGTACTAATGTTTCGGTTAATACAATTCTAGCATGATATATAAACATTTATCATAAACATAAAGATATAAATAATAACCACTTTATTATTGCCTCTAGGGCATATCTCCTTGAGTCTCCCACTTGCACTAGAGTCAATAATCTAGATTACATTGTAATATACCTAACACCCATGGCATTACGGTGTTGGTCATGCTTTGCCCTAGGGAGAGCTTTAGTCAACGGATCTGCTACATTCAGATCAGTGTGTACTTTGCAAATCTTTACTTCTCCATCTTCGATGTACTTGCGAATCGAGTGGTAACGCAGCTTGATATGCTTCAGCCTCTTGTGTGACCTTGGCTCTTGTGCATTGGCGATGGCACCCATGTTATCACAGTAAATGATTAATGGGTCCAATGCACTCGGAACCACACCGAGCTCTACAATGAACCTCTTCATCCATACCGCTTCGATGAAGCCTCTGAAGCCGCTATGTACTCGATTCTGTTGAAGACTTCGCCACCGTGCACCGCTTCGAGCTTGCCCACTTACTCGCAGCACCATTCAATATAAACACGTACCCAGATTGTGACTTAGAGTCATCTGGATCAGTGTTCCAACTTGCATCGGTGTAACCGTTTACAACGAGCTCTTGGTCACCTCCATAACAAAGAAACATATCCTTAGTTCTTTTCAAGTACTTCAGGATATTCTTGACCGCTGTCCAGTGTTCCATTCTGGATCACTTTGATATCTGCTAGTCAAACTAACGGCATGTGCTATATCCGGTCTAGTACATAGCATGGCATACATGATAGATCCTACTGCCGAGGCATAGGGGATGTTACACATCCTTTCTCTTTCTTCTGCCGTAGCCGGTCCTTGAGTTTTACTCAATACCTTGCACAGTAACATAGGTAAGAACCCTTTCTTACTTTCGTCCATTCTAAACTTCTTTAGAATCTTGTCCAGATATGTACTCTGTGATAGCCCTATTAGACGTCTTGATCTATCTCTATAAATCTTGATGCCTAATATATACGATGCTTCACCAAGGTCTTTCATTGAAAAACTATTATTCAAATAACCCTTAACAACTTTGCTTAATAGTTCTATATCATTCCCGATCAATAATATGTCATCTACATATAATATCGGGAATGCTACTGAGCTCCCACTCACTTTCTTGTAAATACAGGCCTCTCCATGACACCGTATAAACCCGAAGTCTTTGATCACCTTATCAAAGCGTCGGTTCCAACTTCTCGATGCTTGCTTCGGTCCATAGATTGAACGCTGAAGTTTGCATACTTTGTCAGCATTTTTAGGATCGACAAAACCTTTGGGTTGTACCATATACAACTCTTCCTCAATGTCTCCATTAAGGAACGCCGTTTTGACATCCATCCGCCAAATCTCATAATCGACAAATGCAGCTATTGCTAACAAAATCCTCACAGATTTCAGCTTCGCTACGGTGAGAAAGTCTCATCGTAGTCAACTCCTTGAATTTGTCGGAAACCCTTTGCGACAAGTCGAGCTTTATAGACAGTAATATTACCATCGGCATCTGTTTTTCTCTTGAAGATCCATTTATTTTCGACAGCCTTTCGGCTATCAGGTAAGTCTACCAAAGTCCATACTTTGTTATCATACATGGATCCCATTTCGGATTTCATGGCTTCTTGCCATTTGTTGGAATCTGGGCTCATCATCGCTTCTTCATACGTCGCAGGTCCTCATCATTGTTATCCACAATCATGACATTTAGACAAGGATCATACCAATCAGGAGTGGCACGTTCCCTTGTCGATCTGCGAGGTTCGGTAGTTTCCTCGTTCGAAGTTTCATGATCATTATCATTAGCTTCCTCTGTTGCCGGTGTAGGCGATGCAGTACAACTTCGATCTTGCGCTACTGCGATCAACGAGTATAGATTCATCAATCTCATCGAGTTCTACTTTTCTTCCGAGTCACTTCTTTAGTGAGAAATTCTTTCTCAAGAAAGGTTCCGTTCTTAGCAACAAAGATTTTGCCTTCGGATCTGTGATAGAAAGTGTATCCTATAGTTTCCTTAGGATAACCTATGAAGACGCATTTCTCCGCTTTGGGTTCTAGCTTGTCCGGTTGTAACTTCTTTACATAGGCTTCGCAACCCCAAACTTTCAGAACGATGACTTAGGTTTCTTATTAAACCATAATTCATACGGTGTCGTTTCTACGGATTTTGATGGTGCTCTATTTAAAGTGAATGCGGTTTGTCTCTAATGCATAACTCCAAAATGATAACGGCAAATCAGTAAGAGACATCATACTACGAACCATATCTAAGAGAGTTCGATTACGACGTTCGGACACACCGTTTCGTTGAGGTGTTCCCGGCGGTGTCAATTGTGAAAGTATTCCGCATTTCTTTAAATGCATGCCAAACTCATAACTCAGATATTCACCTCCACGATCAGATCGTAGAAATTTGATCTTCTTGTTACGTTGATTTTCTACTTCACTTTGAAATTCCTTAAACTTCTCGAAAGTTTCGGATTTATGTTTCATGAAATAGATATACCCATATCTACTCAGATCATCTGTGAAGGTTAGAACATAACGATAACCACCGCGCGATGCTACGCTCATTGGTCCACATACATCGGTATGTATGATTTCCAATAAGTCAGTAGCTCGCTCCATCATACCAGAGAATGGAGTCTTTGTCATTTTTCCCATTAGACATGCTTCGCATCTATCAAGTGACTCAAAGTCAAGTGATTCAAGTAATCCATCAGTATGGAGTTTCTTCATGCGTTTCACTCCAATATGACCAAGGCAGCAAGTGCCACATATAAGTAGAATTATCATTTAGTTTAATTCGCTTAGCATCAATGTTATGTATATGTGTATCACTACTATCGAGATCTAACAGAAATAAGCCATTCTTTTGTGGTGCTCGACCATAAAAGATATTATTCATAAAAATAGAACAACCATTATTCTCAGACTTGAATGAATAACCGTCTTGCATTAAACAAGATCCAGATATAATGTTCATGCTCAACGCAGTACATAATAACAATTATTTAGGCTTAAAACTAATCCCGAAGGTAGATGTAGAGGAAGTGTCCCGATGCGATCACATTGACCTTGGATCCGTTTCCAACGCGCATCGTCACTTCATCTTTCGGCGAGTTGTCGTTTATTCTTTAGTTCTGTTTCGAGTTACAAATATGAGCAACCGAACCGATTATCAAATACCCAGGTACTAGAACGAGAACTAGTGAGATAAACATCTATAACATGTATATCGGATATACCTTCTTTCTTCTTCTTGACAAGGCCGCTCTTTAGATCAGCCGGATACTTGGAGCAATTACGCTTCCAGTGTCCCTTCTCCTTGCGATAATAGCACTCAGCATCAGGCTTAGGGCCGTTCTTAGGTTTCATAGGAGGCGTGGCAGCTTTCTTGCCACCCTTCTTGAATTTTCCCTTAGACTTGCCCTGTTTCTTGAAACTGGTGGTCTTGTTGACCATCAACACTTGGTGCTCTTTCTTGATCTCAATCTCAGCAGCTTTTAGCATGCCAAAGAGTTCAGGTAACTCCTTGTTCATGTTCTGCATATTGTAGTTCATCACAAAGTTCTTGTAACTTGGTGGCGATGATTGAAGGACACGATTAATCCCGGTCTGTTAGGAATCACTATTCCCAAGTCATCGAGTTTCTTCGCATGCCCGGTCATGGCGAGCATGTGCTCACTAACGGAGCTGCCTTCTTCCATCATACAATTTGAAGAAATGTTTCGATGCTTCATAGCATTCCACTGCCGCATGAGTCTCGAATATAGCTTTCAGCTCATTCATCAACTCATGAGGATCATGGTGCTCAAAACGTTTTTGAAGATCGGATTCCAGATCGCACAGGATGGCACACCGAACTTGAGAGTACCGAGTTTTCCGAGTTGCGTAAACAGCTTTTACTTCATCGGATTCATCTTCTGCAGGAGGGTCACCTAGCGGTGCATCAAGCACAAATTGCAGATTTCCGCCGAGAGGAAGATCCTCACATGACGGAACCGGTCGGTGAAGTTGCTACCGTTGCTCTTAAGTTTCTCTTTCTCTAGGAACTGATTAAAATTGATTGGGGACGCCATCTCTACAACATATATTTGCAATAGTTTAGACTAAGTTTATGACAAATTGAGTTCAAATTTTAATTCAACATAATTAAAACCCTAGGTGAACTCCCACTCAAAACAATATCCCTCGCATTGTCTTAGTGATCACACGAACCAAATCCACCGCACCTAAACCCGATCATCACGAGAAAAGGTGTGATTTCAATGGCGAACACTCATAGTGTTCATCATATCAACCATATGATTCATGCTCTACCTTTCGGTATCACGTGTTCCGAGACCATGTCTGTACATGCTAGGCTCGTCAAGGCCACCTTAGTATCCGCATGTGCAAACTGTCTTGCACCCGTTGTATGTACTTATCGAATCTATCACACCCGATCATCACGAGATGCTTCGAAACGATAAGACTTAATAACGGTGCTACTAAGGATGAACACTTTATTATCTTGAGATTTTAGTGAGGGATCATCTTATAATGCTACCGTCGCGATCTAAGCAAAATAAGATGCATAAAAAGGATTAACATCACATGCAGTTCATATGTGATATGATATGGCCCTTTTGTTCTTGCGCCTTTGATCTTCATCTCCAAAGCACGGATATGATCTCCATCATCTTCGGGCATGATCTCCATCATCGTCGGCGTAGCACCAAGGTCAATGGCACCGTCTTCATGTTTGTCCTCCATGTAGCAACTATTACAACTACTTTGAAATACTACTCAACATGAAATTTAAAGACAACCATAAGGCTCCTGCGGTTGCCACAATACAATAATGATCATCTCATACATATTCATCATCATATCATGGCCATATCACATCACCAAACCCTGCAAAAACAAGTTAGACGTCTCTAATTTGGTTTGCATATTTTACGTGGTTTAGGGTTTTCGAGAGAGATCTAATCTACCTACGAACATGAACCACAACGTTGATACTAATGTTTTCAATAGAAGAGTAAATTGAATCTTTACTATAGTAGGAGAGACAGACACCCGCAAAGCCTCTTATGCAATACAAGTTGCATGTCGAACGAGGAACAAGTCTCATGAACGCGGTCATGTAAAGTTAGTCCGAGCCGCTTCATCCCACTATGCCATAAAGATGCAAAGTACTCAAACTAAAGATAACAAGAGCATCAACGCCCACAAACCATTGTGTTCTACTCGTGCAACCATCTATGCATAGACACGGCTCTGATACCACTGTAGGATAACGTTGCATAGAAAACAAAAATTTTCCTACCGCGAACACGCAATCCAAGCCAAGATGCAATCTAGAAGACGGTAGCAACGAGGGGGTATCGAGTCTCACCCTTGAAGAGATTCCAAAGCCTACAAGATGAGGCTCTTGTTGCTGCGGTAGACGATCACTTGCCGCTTGCAAAAGCGCGTAGAAGATCTTGATCACGATCGGTTCCGGCGCCACGAACGGGCAGCACCTCCGTACTCGGTCACACGTTCGGTTGTTGATGAAGACGACGTCCACCTACCGTTGCAGAGTGCAGAAGAAGTAGTAGCTCCTCTTGAATCCGACAACACGACGGCGTGGTGTCGGTGGCGGTGTAGAAGTCCGGCGGAGCTTCGCTAAGCAAACCGGACAATATGAAGTGGAGGAGCAAAGCTAGGGTTTGGGAGGGGTGGCCGGCCACTCAAGGGGGCGGCCAAGCTATGGTCTTGGGGTGGCCGGCCCCCTCCCTTGGCCCCTCATTATATAGGTGGATCCCAAGTGTTGGTGTCCAAGTCTTCGAATAAGACCCGAAACCAAAACCATCCATAGGAGCAGGGCAAACCTAGCCCAACTAGGACTCCCACCCAAAGGTGGGATTCCCACCTCCCATGTGGGGGGGTGGCCGGCCCCCTATGGTGGAGTCCACTTGGGACTCCACCCCCACTAGGGCTGGCCGGCCATGGAGGTGGAGTCCCTTGTGGACTCCACCTTCCTTGGTGGTTTCTTCCGGACTTTTCTAGAACCTTCTAGAACCTTCCATAGAACCTTCCGCGACATTTTATTTCACATAAAATGACATCCTATATATGAATCTTATTCTCCGGACCATTCCGGAACTCCTCGTGATGTCCGGGATCTCATCCGGGACTCCGAACAAATATTCGAACTTCATTCCATAATTCAAGAACTACCATTTCAACATCCAACTTTAAGTGTGTCACCCTACGGTTCGAGAACTATGCGGACATGGTTGAGTACTCACTCCGACCAATAACCAATAGCGGGATCTGGAGATCCATAATGGCTCCCACATATTCAACGATGACTTTAGTGATCGAATGAACCATACACATATATTACCAATTCCCTTTGTCTCGCGATATTTTACTTGTCCGAGGTTTGATCTTCGGTATCACTCTATACCTTGTTCAACCTCGTCTCCTGACAAGTACTCTTTACTCGTACCGTGGTATGTGGTCTCTTATGAACTCATTCATATGCTTGCAAGACATTAGACGACATTCCACCGAGAGGGCCCAGAGTATATCTATCCGTCATCGGGATGGACAAATCCCACTGTTGATCCATATGCCTCAACTCATACTTTCCGGATACTTAATCCCACCTTTATAGCCACCCATTTACGCAGTGGTGTTTGGTGTAATCAAAGTACCTTTCCGGTATAAGTGATTTATATGATCTCATGGTCATAAGGACTAGGTAACTATGTATCGAAAGCTTATAGCAAATAACTTAATGACGAGATCTTATGCTACGCTTAATTGGGTGTGTCCATTACATCATTCACACAATGACATAACCTTGTTATTAATAACATCCAATGTTCATGATTATGAAACTAATCATCCATTAATCAACAAGCTAGTTTAAGAGGCATACTAGGGACTTCTTGTTTGTCTACATATCACACATGTACTAATGTTTCGGTTAATACAATTCTAGCATGATATATAAACATTTATCATAAACATAAAGATATAAATAATAACCACTTTATTATTGCCTCTAGGGCATATCTCCTTCACAATGGTGTTCAAAGCATTCATACTAATAACATTCCCATTAGCATGCATATAAAGTTCCATGGGTTTTTTAATTCTCTCTTCAAACACATCATGTCCTAATTCAAGATAAAGTTCATAAAGATCTCTCATTTTGTTGTTGTTTTCCATTAAGCCTAACTAGTGAAAACAAGAAACAAAAACATATAATTGCAGGATCTAAAGGAAATACCTTCGAGCACTCACACACCGGCAACAGTGCTAGGAAATAGCTTAGTATTCGGAGGATGTGAATACCTTTTACCTTACCTCCCCGGCAACGGCGCCAGAAAATAGCTTGATGTCTACGCACGCTTCTATTTCTGTAGATAGTGTTGGGCCTCCAAGAGCAGAGGTTTGTAGAACAGCAGCAAGTTTCCCTTAAGTGAATCACCCAAGGTTTATCGAACTCAGGGAGGTAGAGGTCAAAGATATCCCTCTCAAGCAACCCTGAAATCACGATACAAGAAGTCTCTTGTGTCCCCAACACACCTAATACACTTGTCAGATGTATAGGTGCACTAGTTCGGCGAAGAGATAGTGAAACACAGGTGATATGGATGAATATGAGTGGTAATAACAATCTAAAATAAATATGGCAGCAAGTAAACATGTAGCAAAACTTGTTGGAAACGGTGCCAGAAAATAGCTTGCTGGCGTGGGAGGCAATTCTCTGTGGTGTAACTTTTCTATTCGCAAACAAGGCCTAGGGATCCTACTTTCACTAGTGGACACTCTCAACAATGAACACATAAATAAATATCTTCTCTTCCTTTGTGCTACATACACTCTTTTGTTGGATAACAAACACCATTCATTGTGTAGGGCTACAAGAGCTCCCTCAAGCCGGAGTTAACAAGCGCCACAACATTCGGAGTTCATATTTAAGTAACCTCTAGAGCATAATAGACCGTTGCAATTTAGACTGAGTACTAACATAGCATACACACTGTCACCTTTAAGCTATGAAAGGGGGAATAGATCACATCAATACTATCATAGTAATAGTTAACTCCATAATCTACAAGAGATTACAATCATAACCTACGCCAAGAACTACATGATGCACACACCGTCACCTTTACATCATGAAGGAGGAATAGACTACTTTAATAACATCACTAGAGTAGCACATAGATTAATAGTGATACAAAGCTCATCATATGGATCTCAATCATGCAAGGCAGTTCATGAGATCATTGTATTGAGGTACATGAGAGAGAGATTAACCACATAGCTACCGGTAGAGCCCTTAGCCTCGAGGGAGAACTACTCCCTCCTCATCATAGGAGACAACAGCGGCGATGAAGATGGCGGTGATGTCGATGGAGATGCCTTCCGGGGGCAATTCCCCGTCCCGGCGGCGTGCCGGAACAGAGACTTCTGTCCCCCGAACTTGGCTTCGCGATGGCAGCGGCTGCGTAACTTTTCTCGTCCCGTGGCTTATTCTCTTAGGGTTTTCGCGATGGAGGTTTTAAGTAGGCGGAAGGGCAGCCTCGGAGGAGTCCTGGTGGGGCCACACCATAGGGGGGCGCCCCCCCTTGGACGCGCCGCCTTGTGGGGTGGGGCCCCTGGCTCCCCTCTGGCCCCTCTTCGGTGCTCTGGAAGCTTCCGGGGAAAATAAGATACTGGGCGTTGATTTCGTCTAATTCCGAGAATATTTCCTTTGTAGGATTTCTGAAACCAAAAACAGCAGAAAACAGGAACTGGCACTTCGGCATCTTGTTAATAGGTTAGTTCCGGCAAATGCATCAAAACGATATAAAGTATGAATAAAACATGTAGGTATCGTCATAAAACTAGCATGGAACATAAGAAATTATAGATACGTTGGAGACGTATCACCTCGCTCCTCACTACTCTCGATATTGGTACCCCATTGGATGGATTGCTACCTCATGCCGACACCCTTTGTGTCATTAGGTACAAGGTGCATCAAGATCCCGGAGAGGAGGACACAACATGGTCAAGAGGAGGAGAGGAGCAGCTGAACGTGAAGATGGACGAGAAGACGCGCGTGGAGCGGGACTCGACGTCGCCCGGAACGCGCCAAGGAAAGGACGAAGTCACCCGGTCCAGGACCCGGTCTGACCGGATCCCTGACCGGGCGCCCCGGTCGAAACCGGAGAACGCGCTGACTGCAACCGGGCGCCTTACTGCGCCACATGGACCCGTCCCCGGTCGCCGTCCGGTCTAGGACCCGGTTTGGACCGGACGCCCCGGTCCCAGGGCCGGTCTGACCGGGCCCCTGACCGGATTCGTCGAGATGCCTTGTTAAAACTGCTTTAGTCATGTACTTCGTACCTTTTCGCCATGTGTCGTCTTGTATGCCTATATAAGGACCTAGGACGCCCCCTTTACCTCTTTAGACAAGATTTAGGCTTAAACATAAATTTGAGCTTTGTCTCCCTAGGGTTTCATCCCCTTTGTATCAAGGTACTCTTGTGGATTTCTACTCTTCATGGATGATTCAAGGCTTCTACCTCTTTCATCCAAGTTCTAGTTGGATCTCCTCACCAATCTCTCACCTCTTAGATTCTACCCAAGGGTCTCTCTAAGAAGTGGTTCTATTGGCTTGGTCTAACCTACCAAGGGAGTAAATTGGTTTGTGTTGGGTTGTGTGTGTGTGTTCTTGTTTGGATCTTTTGTTCTTCACCTTCTTCCCCCTCATTCATCCACCCCATTGGTCAAATTCGTGGGATCTGGGCACATCCTAGCCCTTAGGCCTTATCACATATGCTATAAAGTGAATGATATTCCACACTCGGCTTTCATCTTACGAGTGTTTGCAAACATAGATATTGTAACGACTCTAAAGACCTTAGAGTGTGCTCCTCTTCGAATGAGGAGTTCATGGAACTAAGTTAGGACAACAATCTTTACATGATAATTATCAGCAACTTGGTTAGGAGGATGATTATACCCCTAACTCACAAGGGTCAAAACCCTTTTGTTGTTTCTTTTTAGAATTATCAAAACCCTTTCGCGTGTCTTGTGAATATTGTAGGGGAAGAGGAACATCTCACCAATAGAAGGTATAACCCAACAACTATGAGTAAGACATTGGGCCCAAACAGATAAGGCCTTGTTTGGTACTACAGTATTTGTGAGAATTAGTGGGATAATACCGTAGAGTATTGGGTGAACCGGTAGCATCACCTAATCCCCACAAAACCCACCCTAATCCACTAGATAGGGGTAGATTAAGATTTGAGAAAAATGGGGATAAGCGGGGATTAAACTCGCCCAATACTCTAGCACCAAACATGCATTTATAATAAGTGGGGATTTAGAATTTGTTGCGGATTATCCTTATAAATCCCCACTAAAACTCTAACGCCGAACAAGGCCTAAAATGGGGGAGGTGGCGTTTTGGCACACACGTGCATATGCACCCATACAGAAAATAATAAAATAATAATTTTAAAAATGTCAAAAAAAATCTGACATAAAATTTTTGGTATACATCGTGACATTCTATGTTCGTTCACAAATTTTCGTGGAAAAACAACATTTTGTACGGTGTATAAAAAGACAAAAGTATATCATATACGTAGTCGTGTTACATCATTAAAATTTGTCTTTTTTAAGCAGCCACAGAAAAATGTTTTTTAAAAAAAACTTGTGTACCAACATAAAATATCTATATGTACATGTAAAAATTTAGTTTAGAATTTTTTAACACTTTGAAATGTGGATTCAGGTAAAGAGAGCATATACTCCTATGAAGCCAAAGTGCATTTCCCTAAAATAGGCCATTTCTAGCACTGCCGAAAAGTTAACTACTTTCATCTCTTCTTCTCCAAAGAAAGCAGAGGAAACCATGCGCGATGCGGCTCCGACTTCCCGCCAAATTGAACCCGTCCGCCGCACTACCGCACCACCCGCCGCCGCCTCCGACCGCCGCCCGCCACCTCTGCACCGTCGCGCCTCCCTCCGACGCATGCCTTCTTCAGCAGCAGCTCGACGACCACATCGCCCGGGGCAACCTCGCCCTCGCCCGCCACCTGTTCGACCAAATCCCCGGCCCGGACGTGCGCGCCCACAACGCGCTCATCCGGGCCTACTCCTGGCGCGGGTCCGCCCTCGCCGCCGACGCGCTCGTCCTCTACCGCGCCATGCTCCACGACGGCGTCCCGCCCGACAAGTACACCTTCCCCTTCGTCCTCAAAGCCTGCGCCGCGCGCCTCGACCTCCGCGCCGGCCGTGCAATCCACCGCCACGCCGCGCGCGCGGGGCTCCACGCCGACCTCTTCGTCTCCACCGCCCTCATCGACCTCTACATGAAGTGCGCCTTCTTCCGCCACGCCACCAACGTCTTCGACCAGATGCCTGCCAGGGACGCCGTCGCCTGGAACGCCATGCTCGCCGGGTACGCGCTGCACAGCATGCACCACCACGCGCTCGCGTGCCTCCTTCGCATGCAGGACCGCCTCAGGCCCAACGCCTCCACCCTCGTCTCGCTCCTCCCTCTGCTCGCCCAGCAGAGGGCGCTCTCCCAGGGGAAGTCGGTGCACGCCTACAGCGTCCGTGCCTGTCTCCACGACAAGGACGGGGTCCTCGTCGGCACCGCCCTGCTGGACATGTACGCAAAGTGCGGGCACCTGCGTTACGCCTGCAGCGTCTTCGAGGCCATGGCCGACAAGAACGACGTCACCTGGAGCGCGCTGATCGGCGGCTTCGTGCTCTGCAACCGGATGTTGGAGGCCTTCCGTCTGTTCAAGGACATGCTGGCGCAAGGACTGTGTTTTCTTTCTCCGACCTCTGTCGCCAGCGCTCTTCGGGCCTGCGCCAGCCTGGCCGACCTCCGTATCGGTGAGCAGCTGCACGTCTTGCTTGCTAAATCTGGGCTTCGCTCTGACCTGACCGCGGGGAACTCGCTCCTCTCGATGTACGCCAAGGCTGGGTTGACCGACGAGGCTACGGCGCTTTTTGATGAGATGGTCGTCAAGGACACGGTTTCTTACAGCGCGCTTATATCAGGGTACGTGCAGAATGGCATGGCAGACGAAGCCTTTCTCGTCTTCAGGAAGATGCAGGCCTGCAACGTCGAGCCGGATGTTGCCACAATGGTGTCCCTCATCCCAGCCTGTTCGCACCTGGCAGCTTTGCAGCATGGGAAGTGCAGCCATGGCTCTGTCATAGTCCGTGGAATTGCACCTGAAACCTCTATATGTAATGCCTTGATAGATATGTATGCAAAGTGTGGAAGGATTGATCTCTCCAGGCAGATTTTTGATGTGATGCCAGCTCGGGATATCGTGTCCTGGAATACGATGATCGCGGGGTACGGAGTCCATGGACTCGGGAAAGAAGCCACCGCATTGTTCTTAGACATGAAGCATCGAGCTTGTGAACCGGACGATGTCACCTTCATCTGCCTGATTTCGGCGTGCAGCCACTCTGGACTTGTGACTGAAGGGAAACGCTGGTTTCACATGATGGAACAGAAGTACGGTATAACTCCAAGGATGGAGCACTATATCGGCATGGTTGATCTTTTGGCCAGAGGGGGTTTCCTTGATGAAGCTTATCAGTTTATCCAGAGCATGCCACTGAAAGCAGATGTTCGTGTATGGGGTGCCTTGCTTGGTGCCTGTCGGGTTCATAAGAACATTGACTTAGGAAAGCAAGTGGCTAAGATGATCCAGAAACTAGGACCTGAGGGGACTGGCAACTTTGTTCTGCTGTCCAACATATTCAGCGCTGCTGGTAGATTCGATGAGGCGGCAGAAGTTCGAATATTACAGAAGGAGAAGGGTTTTAAGAAGAGTCCTGGCTGCAGTTGGATCGAGATAAATGGCTCTCTACATGCATTTATTGGTGGAGACAGATCTCATCCACAATCACCTCAGATATATCAAGAGCTGGATAGCATCCTCGTAGATATTAATAAACTGGGTTACCAGGCTGATACCAGTTTTGTTTTACAAGATCTTGAGGACGAGGAAAAGGAAAAGGCACTTCTTTACCACAGCGAAAAGTTAGCAATAGCTTTTGGCATCCTCACTCTTGGTGAAGATAAGACCATTTTTGTTACAAAGAATCTCCGTGTATGTGGAGATTGCCATACTGTTATCAAGTACATGACCTTAGTCAGGAAAAGGGCTATAATTGTCAGAGATGCCAATAGATTTCACCATTTCAAGAATGGACAATGCAGTTGTGGAGACTTTTGGTGATTGCAAAAACAGTCTGGGTCATGACATCTGAGTTATGCCAGTACTGTTTTGTATCGGCCGTTCATTATCTCTTGAACAGTCAGGGATCCCCTTAGTTCCATGGTCCATTTAAAATTTCCTAATATGTGCACTACTGTGAGATTTTGTATGTTGTTGCAAGTTATGCCCTCATAATGGGTAATCCAAAGTGAATTGATGTCATAAATTCAAATAGAAACTCATTGCTGTTCAGGTTGGTTCTATCGTGCCCAGTCAGAGGCAACTATTAACAGTTAAGGTGTTCAGTAGGGATCAAGGTAGAATGAACAAATAGAACTTCTGTCTCAAGTTGAAAATTGATGTTTGGTTTGATATGCAGGATCGATTTTCAGAAGCTCAGAGAGGTACATGTTTAGTATCATCAGCCCACTTGATTAAATGGTATCACAAATCTCCAGTGCACCCTCCATATCATGAAGGTAGACTCTTAATCACTTCTCTTCTGTTTAGCCCCTCCAAATAATATGCATGCAGGTTAGAAAAATGTTCCGAAGAGTTAAGGTAGACTCTTAATTCACTGTGGACTCTAGTTAGGCGAAAATAATAAGCTAATGTACAGCATGGCATAACGGGACACAGTACTGATATATTGAGTTAGCTCAAGTTTTTTTGGGAAATTAATTGCCACAATTAAGTGTAGAAAGTCTAAATCATATGATTTGTTGGCTTAAAATCTTGAGCTATGCAACACAAATCTGCTTCAAAACCAATAAAGTCAAACTATACTCTTCATTCATGAAGAATTGGAGAACGTTGCCAATCATTTCACCATCTATCCCATTGGGACTGAGTTTATTTCACATCTTAGCTGCCCGCACAATCTGTCATTGTCGAACCATTAGCTCATACGAGAAGTCCATCTCTGTTCTGTAGCACAGTCACACAACCAGACCTTTCTCTCAACAGCTTAATGCTACCTTATTATAACTGTTGTATTGAACTTGATGGCCAACAACCTTCAGGGATCCTTGACTCCTAAATATGAAGAGAAGACGTGCACATAAGGCGTGATATGAATGAGCTGGAGAGCAAGCAACTTGAATATCAGGTCATTCATTTGGAACAAAGAAGTGCTTGACCTCTTACATGTTGGGGATAGATAAACCTGTTGGTGGCCATAGCCTCTCTCGGTCTCGGTTGGAGTGCCATATATGGTCATTAATGATGGAGTGCCATCACCAGTTTTATTTCTTGTTCTTCTATTAAAGTACTGTGCTGATCCATGGCTATTCTCACTTGTCAGTGCTTTCCATTTTTTTTTGTTTAAGACATTGCCAAGATCATATGACTATTTCCGAGAAACCATTTCAAAAGCCCGTCTAGCTCAGTTGGTAGAGCGCAAGGCTCTTAACCTTGTGGTCGTGGGTTCGAGCCCCACGGTGGGCGAATTCCTTTTTATTTTGTCTTTTTAGCTAGTACAAACTTTGTGCTGATTTCTTGATAAAATGTGCACAGTTTGTATGGTAATTTTGTGCAAAAACTAAGCCAGATTCTCCTCCCTTTCAATTGCAGTTTGACATAGAAAAGAGTATTAACATGTACAGCAATGCAAAAGGGTGCATCTTCATTCTCAAAATTCAGCAGGGAAAGGGGATCAGAACAAGGTATATACTCTAATAATATTTAGAAGCCTTATCCTCTTAAATGTACAATGAATTACTGTGAGATCTGTAAAGTTAAGTTTACTGATTTATCTAACCATACAAGTTGTTATCTATTTATGTATAACTACAGGTACAGCAGGTGGTATTGTGTTGGTACTGGTATTAGTGGCCCCATTTGGTACGAGAACACCTGCAAACCTCATTGGCTGTTGCTGCTGCACATCATCACCATGGCTAGGCATGTGGACCTGCGAGTTGGAATCATCGTCTCTGCGATGGTGGCGTTGCATCCTATCTTCTTGCACAATCTGGTAGGCATCGGCCGTCCTGACCTCCTGAGAAAGAGAGCAGGGGCAGCAGCAGAGCCACTGGAAACAGTCGGTCACGTCCGGCTTGCCGCAGCAGAAATGGTTGGCGGGGAGCCTGAACCTCCTGCGCATCTGGATCCTCCAGAACCCGCCATAGAGCAGGCCAAGCACACAGAGGAGGGTGCCGCCGAGACCAAGCGCGGCCCTTGCTCCGTCGTTGTCGATGTTGATCGCCGCGAGGTTGAAGATGAAGAATGGGGCCAGGCAGAAGAGGATGAAGGTCACGGTGTGCACGTACATGTTGCCAAACCCGAGCCGGCTGGTGTTCCACCCAAACACGCAGCAGCTGCAGAACATGGAGAGGTAGGCGAGGGAGATGTCATCCCACAGGTCGAACACGCCGCCCTTCCACACCGGGTTAAGCTCCGTAGACGACGACGCAGCACCTTCCTGCTCGAAGACGACACTGTGCATGGCAAAGGAGTACCGCTTCTCGATGGTCTTTCTCTGGAGCTGCGGCGAACCAGACTCCTCATCGGCGGCCTGTGCCTCGTAGTCTTTCCCGAGAGGGCTGAGGTTCTTGTACAGGCCAGCGACCGCCGGCGCACATATTGCCACCGAGATTGTCAGCCCGACGCCCACTGGCGGACGCCTGCTCCTCGGCAAGCCCAGGTTGAGGCCACACATGGCATACTGTGCGAAGCAGTTAAGGTGAAGCAGCAGGATCACCACCATCATGTGCTTCCTCTCGTTGGGCTTGATAGTCCCATCCTTGCAGTACATCTCCCGGAGCGCGAGCATGTCGGCGGCTCGCCACCGGCACAGCAAGGCCAGGTGGTAGAACCGTCTCGGGTGGTTGTACAGGCACATGAGGGTAAACAGAGCATTCAGTATCTGATTGTTCACCTCGAACCAGGTGTCCTTCTGAGCCTTGTTCAGAACGCGGTTCAGCATCCCTGTCATCACCATGAAGAGGATGGCGCCTGAAACTCCAACAGCAACAACCCACACGAAGAGGGCCATGTTCACCGGGTTCCTGATCCACACCTTGGACTTGCCCCACAAGGATCCCCAGTCGATCTTCTTCACCAGAGGTATCGCGAAGCGCCTCGAGGACCTTCGAGACGAGCGGAAGGACCCCGAAGAGCCGTTTCGTTGGTCGCCGAGCATTATCTCCCTGGACGAGGAGGAAGGGGAGCTTGATGGCTGCAGGTTGGAGGACGGCACCTCAAATGGCGTGAACCGGTAGGATGTCTCCTGCAGCTGCTCAAAGGCGTGTCCATTTGCTTTGGGTGAGCTGAAGTAGAGTGCTATGTGATCCTTCACGTTGATGTTCCCGGGTCCTCCTGCGGCTTCTTCGTGTATCTCGCCATCAGGTTTCTTCTCATTACCACCACCATCTGGAGCCACCACCATATTTCGGAAACTGGAGATGATGGTTGTTCAATCTAGGCCACAGAAGTTGAAGGTGTCTGGACAAAGAAGCCTACAATCTGAAAGAAGGGACTGAATGAAATTCAAGCACTTGAAGAAAAGTTGGAATGAAAAAGTTGAGTCCAAAACAAGTAAATTCAGTTCAGATTCTTTTTTTTGCAAGCCAGGTTATTGGCCTGCTGCAGACCAGTTCTAGCTATTCTCATTCAGAAAGGTGCTAATCCAAGTCCAAACTGGCAAAGAAACCAAGAACACATGCAAACCTTGGCCCAACTGGTTTGAATTTGCTTCCCATGACTCAAAAGCCAGGGACTGAATTCCCACGGCTAGATCGAGCCACCTGAACAACAATAGCAAGAAAACATTTCAGTGTTTTGATGTGTCAGGAACTGAATTTCAATTTCGTCAAAGCCAGGACAGCTAGAAGCAAGGCCAATTAGAGAATTCAATAGAAACAGGAAGTATTACCTTGAAGCAAGGGAAAGGAAAGAACTGAGGAGGGAACTGGACAGGAGGAAGAAGATGGAGGTGGGATTGAAGGAAGGTTGGGCGGAGATTCAAGAGGAGAAATCCGTTGATTTGGCCGCCGCCGCCACCCCGCCAGGCACCAGCTCGTACCTGGACCAGACGAGGACTAGCAAAAATCAATAATTTTAATCAGGGCAACAGAAGAGAATAGAATACTAGAAGAGGGAGAGATGGAGAAGGAACAAAAGTTGCCGTCGTCAAGTACAAGGTAGCTGCGTCTCATTCAACCTCTGCGAAAAGTCGTGGCCAGTAGCAGACCCCAAAATACATCCCGCGTCTGCACTATACGGTTTCGGATTTCGTCTTAACAACGAAATCTGGCGGGTCAAACGCACAACTTGGAACACGTGCTCAGGGGTAGTCTGCGACCCTTCTGGATGGTGTACCCAAGGTCAAAATGGTGACGTGGCCGACGCCAAATGGAGGACGAGCTGCAGGGGAGCTTTATTTTTCGAAGATTGGAACACCATATTTAAAAGATTTACTACAAAATTTTGAAAAGGAAAGTTTGGTTGTGTCCAATGATGTTGGAGGATATTATATCCATTTTCTATGAGATCGTTCTTTTGGCATAATTGGCAGGCAGAAGTATCATGAATTTTCTCCAATTGGCAAAATGTTGATCCTGTGCATGCTCAAAAATCTGTGCTGCGGCCAAGGTGGGCTAAAATTCTTCGGTTGTGGCACCTTAATTAGGAGGCAGATGGCATGTTTTTGGAAAATTACACTGGAAGCATCTGTAATCTGGATTACACGGGAAGCATCTGTAAACGCCAAAATTTTGGACCACTTCTGCTTCGGTGTTCCCCTTTGGTTCAAACTTTGGTGAACTGAAATAGATGAATGGTCAAGATCTTTTCATATCTTTTCGTAACTAGGAGCGCAATGATTAAAAGTGAATAAAAAGACATAAGTACAAGCCCTAGAGTAGCTTGTACCGTCCGTTTAAATGTATAATATTCAGTAATCAGACGCGCAGATAATGGTGTACGCCGAAAACCGAAACGTTCATGCGTAAAATATTCCATCGGCCATATCAGTTGGTAGGAACATTGAGTAAACTTATTATATCTATACGAGTGTATATAGGGCTTGATATAGGCTTTTTGCAGGCTAAAAAAAAGGCATCGGGAAAAACTTACCCCTTCAAATTTTGGTGAGGGGGGACACCGAAGCAAGCCTCATTTTGGACTCCAGGTCGTGTAATGGCTTTTAACTCCCCCTTGGGAGTCCTCTCCTCTGTAATGGCTTTGTAATCTAGATTGTGTTGATATTTATGTTCAGGCTAGCTTTGGCCCGTCAGTCAAAAAAGGAAGTACGTATTATAACAGATGTAAATTTCACTACAAAATACTTCATATTTTTAGGCTACAGTAAAGTGATAGAAGTGTGGATCTATCATAGTGAATCGTGCACAATTTCAAAACTCCAAATTTTGTTAGTATACATAACAAACTCCAGAGGTGACGTGGCAGTGATCTAGTGAACTGATCTACTAGATTTTGACGGAACTTTGTACAAACATCTTTATATATTATACAAGTTTTAGAGTGGTTGGCATTTTTAATAACCGTTCATCCACCCTGATCTGACGGTAAGAATTAGACGGAACCAAAAATATGGGACCGAAACCAAAATTTGTGGATCCGGAACCTCTAATATATTTTACGAAAACTATAAAATAAAAGCGTCCTTTTGAAGAGTTGAAGCATCCGATTAGACTGCACAAATCTTAAAGTCACCGGAGAAAAGCGAACAGTAGTAGTCATCGTCAACTCACTTATTCTCTCCGTCGTTCGTCCTCGTGACAGGAGCTCTTCTCCCAGCGATCCTCCTCCCTCACGATAGCCCGCATCTCGCCTCTTCCGCCGCTCCGGCCCCGTAAGCCCCTTCCCTCCCCATCTCTCTACCTGTACTAGTCTGCGATTGATTTGCCAGCGCGGAGCCCTGGCGATTGCGGCGGACCGGCGGCGAGCGGAGCAGAAGCCAGCGCCTCAGCAGAGGCGGAACAGACAGGCTGGAGGCGACGACGACCGGCGGGGCGGGAAGGGGCAGCCAAGGGAGGCTGCAGACGACAGGTCCTATCTACATCTACATCTACACTATTTAAAAAGGAGGAACATATTTTCTATTGTGCCAACATCCCACTACGTCAAACTTTTCGTCGTCCTCGTTGCCAGCCCAAGGCACTCCGTCGATTGTTTTTCGTCAATCTCCACTCCGCCGGTTTTATTTCGTCCACCTCCGCACCACCGATTTTACATGGTTTTTTCATTCTCCCTAGAAACACGGATCTTTTCCCTCGCCTATCTCTCCCTCCCCCGTCTCCTCTCTCTCGCCATCGCTGCCGCTGCCACCCAACACCGGTCGCCTCCGCCGCCGATTGGCGCTTCCACGATGCTGCTAGATTACTCCTACTCCCATGTCTCCTCCCTCGCCATCGTCGCCTCGCTATTCCGGGAGCTAACCCGTGCCGCCTGGATAGCCTCCGATCTCAGCCGCACTACATCCGGATCACCATGGCGCGGGCGGAGCCAGGCCCAGGGCAACAAGGCCATGGCCGGGGCGCAGCGAAAGTTCCGGTCCGGGGCGTTTGGATATCCTGCCCAACTCCCCGTTGCTGCCTCGCTCGACCGAAAGGAATCAACGGAGAGAGCAACGAAACCCTCGCTCGCAGCCACGCAGGACCGCACCTCCACGCCCATGCGACCACGCCGGCGCTGACTTGCCGGACCCCTCTCCTGCCCTACCAGGCCGCCGCTTCCGCCCTCCTGTGCTGCATGCATGCGGCGCTGTGCTCAGCTCCTCCGCGCAGCGGCCGGGTGACCCTTGGCCGACGTAGCCCCTGAGCCCGATTGCTGCGGCACTGCTTCCTCTTCTCACGTTTGCACCGTCAGACTCCTGCTGTTTGCGCCTCAACTTGGTAATTTCTTGTACTCCGTAGTTGTTTTAGCCAGGGGCTGGTTTTAGCCTTTTAGCAATATAGATGCTGATTGTGGTATGGTTAAACAGTTGTTTGTAGGTTGTAGTCGATTCATGTTTTAGGAACGGAAAGACGAACATATCTAGCAGATACGGCATATTTGCCAAAACTGCATAATAACCGCCCGTGTGCAGTTATGGGCGAAAAAAACACCCCGAGCAGATCCCGCATATCGGCCAAACCTGCAAATATTTTTCCAGGCGCCGGCTTCCGCGCTCGCCAAACCTACATAGCAGATCGATCTGCATCCCGTGCAAGGCGTGGGTTGGTACAGAAAAATCAGACGCGAAGGAACTTTCAGCTCGCCCCTTCCGCGCGCATCGCCGCCGCCGCGCGCCGCCGCAGATCCCAGCCACGTCCGCCCTCCTCGTCGCCTAGGAACACCGGCACCGACGCGCCGCACCGATTCCCCACTAGCTGCAGGTCGTCGGCGACCCAGTCGGCCGGATTTGCCCGCGAATCGGCCGCCGCCGCCATCGCAAGGTATGTCGCCGCCGCCCGCAAGCTTCTTGGTATTTCGCCGGCGTTTTTCCTCCCTCATTCGCCCCGCCGCCTGTGTAGATGCCGTTCAGCGCCGCCGCCATGTCTTTGATGGAAGATTCGTCGGATTCCTCCGACTCCGACTTGGACGAGCTGCTCGACGGTGACATGGAGGAGATGGTGGTGCTTATCGCCGCGAAGGAGCTCATGGACAGGCGAAGGAAGCGGCGGCATGGTTCCACAGTCGGCCGCCTTTGCATTCCGCGCAACCGCAAGCTCGGCAACGACTTGCTGATGCGCGATTACTTCACCGAGGTACCGATCTATCCTCCTCATCTTTTCCGCCGCCGGTACCGAATGCGGCGAGAGCTTTTCAACAAGATTGTGCGCACTTGCGAGTCCAATACTTGCTATTTCAAGCAAAAGCGCAATTGTGCCGGATTGCTTGGTTTGAAATGAACTATGTCAAATATTTGTGTTGAAATGTGCAAAAACATTGATTTGCAGTTTAGTATACAGGTTTGCTGCCTCCCCCGCGGAGCAGATCCCGCATGTTATATGCTGTTATGCAGTTTGCGCATGCGGGATCTGCTCCGCCCGAGCTTTTTTCGGCCTGCAAATCGCGTTTTTCTCGGCCTGCATCCGCGTGTTTGCGGTTTGCAGTTTGGCGTATCTGCTAGAGATGCTCTTATACCTGAGTTTAAAACATATGTTCATATTACCAAATTTTATGTACTATTACAAGAGTTTTATTAGCGCTTAATTTTTGGCCCAGGGCTTGCTCCAAGGCTCCGCCACTGTGCATCACCATCATCAGCCCTGGGCTACAAGACGCATCATCATCCCCAATATCGGGCGATCCATGCCTGGTCACATCGGGCCTCGCTCCCGTCGCAGCGGCGGCCATAGCCGGAGCTCGTTTGTCGTGGAGAGGTCCACGGCCCTGCGTACCACCTGCACGGTCAATCTGCCGCAGGAGAAATGGCCTGCATGCCGCAGCTCGAGGCCACGCAAGATTCAACGCCGCCCCCAACCCCAAGGCTTGATTCGCGGAACCTCTGCCCGGTGCCCCCAGAGTATTCCAGCACAACCCTCTACGCATAGCCGGCGGAAATGTTATTGAATTGGGAGTCAATATGGGAGACTTTCCATGCTGAGCCATAGAGGTCAATTTCCTGTTCATAATCTTATCTTTCTTTATGTCTGCATTTTCCTCAATTATTTCTTAATCATGTGAATCATGTGTAGATTGTTTCCGTATAGTTCTACATACTCACCTCCATGCTACATTTGAGGAGAGCCTACAGATTGTCGTATTATTTTGTTCACCCATGATACAAGGTTCTTCACTTTCAATTTTTTCTCTGAATTCTCAATCATGTGAATCATGTGTAGATTGTTTCCGTATATCTGTACATAATTATCTCCATGCTACATTTGAGGAGAGGCTACAGATGGTCGTATTATTGTTCAACCATGATACGAGGTTCTTCACTTTCAGTTTTTTCTTTGAATAATGTTGATTGCCTGAAAGCACAGTCTTCTATGGCTCCTGCAACTATACATTTTGTATGAATTTTCTTTGCCTACATGATGGGTGATGATTTGTTGTGCCAATTATTCGCAGCTAGGGAGATGAGGTGGGTTACCGGGTAGGAACCAGAACAAGAAGGAGAAGGAGCTTAAGTAGGAGCATTGCAAGTTGATATGGGAGCTCTACTTTAGCATATCCACCCACCTCCACATGCCCTCCTGGCTCCCGTTCACAGGGATCTGCAACCGCTGGGCCTTCACCTTGGGCGCCGCCGCCTCCGCGCAGGGTGTGGTTGATGGCTGTCGCCTGGTCTTCACCGCGGGCGCCGCGGAATCCTCGCTGAGTGCTATTGGTGGACATCTCCATGCTCCATCGACGTGTGCCGCTGGTGCCGTGAACTATCTAGGTAATCTAGGTAATTACTGATGAGTATACGTGTGTTTGGTTCGTGTGATTGTAGGACCCTAATTTTACAGGAAAGACTTGAAGGAGCAAATTGTCGACTGTGATTGTCATTGCTATAGTCAGATTACTTGTATTAGGAAATATGGGGTAGTTTGAATCGATTATCAGTTGTACTGATATGCCGTTTTCTGTATATTATGCCCTACTTGAAACCAATAAGCCAACATGAGCCCCCTGTAGGTACATTATTGAATTTCGACTTGTTTCTACAACTTTAACACGAATAAGGAAAAAAAAAAGGCAAAATAGAGGAGAAGAACAAGGATGCAGATCATGTAATGATGCTTTGCATCTGGTTTGAGTTAGATTCAGTTATTGCTTTGCATTTATTTATGTTTGATGATTTTATCATTTGTTTGCACTAATTCAGGATAAGGTGCCAAGGTGGGATCATGGTTTAGGAACCCAGGAGCTGGTGTTGCTGCTTCAGCAAGTGCCGGGTGCGGCGGCAAGTATCGTACAACTAGGACAACTGGCTCTTATGATGACAATGGAAATGCCACAGCAGTACATGATTTAAGAGAAAAGAGAAAAGTGAAGATGCTGCTCTTAGCATTTAAATTTCCCCTTAAAACACACAAAATATAAGTAGCTAAGATGGGCCTCCAACGCCCCATATCATGTTCAGAAGTTGCTCCGAGATGAATTAAATTAGCCATGGCACAATGATCTGTCATATTATCATGATATACTTTCATTAGTCAGAACATAAGTGATATGTTTTTGCGCTCCATCATTATCTATTTTGAGAAATCGTACATCGGCACTAGATTTAGAATTGGGGTAATTTTTTGGCTTTAGAAGTTTTTACCTTTCACTTTTCTATACCAGTTCTTCAACTGAAAATGTGATCTACTCAGGATGAAAAATGAATGCAACCAACTTTAGCATTCGTAGTAAGATTCTTTTATCAACAACTTGTGCCAGTAATTATGTTAAATGACCACAAATATGACAACGGGGAACCCACTGATAACACGAATTTTGTGAAAAAAATTCAGTTATCTTGTGCCCATTGGTCGTTACAACTCCTTATGATTTTTCCCTTTATTTTTGCATGTGAAGCAGAGGAAGGAGAAGCAAGCTTGGCTCAAGGATTTTAACTATGCTGTACTTTGCCGGCAATACGAGCATTTCAATAAGGTGCTTGATTAAATATGAGATGTTGCTAAGTTAACAAAGGTTGAATGGTTTTACGGTAATTGATACTACGCTTATCTCCATGCAATATTTAGGTTGCAGTGGTGGTGAATGACCTACTACTGAAGCCGGGTAAGCAATTCATTTCATATTATTTTCCAAGTAATTTTGGAGAAAACAGAACAAGTGCATTACTCCGTGTGGGAACAATTTGTTGCAGGTGAATGCAACTATATTTTCCTATTATAGCAGTTTCTAAAGCTGGACGCTTCTTGCCACATTAAAAGTTAGGTTTTGATAACTTTAATTAAAATATAAATTGTTTCTATTACCTCGGAAAAACCATCTTTGCAATGGTAAGGATAGCTGTAACTTGTAACTGGTCGGTCAGGCGGGGTAGGGATCGATTAATACATCAAGTTCATGTAGTGCTCAAGATTTTAATCTTTTTTTGAGATTGCGGCTTTTTAAGCTTGGTATGAACTGGATGCCACACCGAGTCGACTGTGAGGATGGAGGGATACTATTATCTTGAATTCTTGATCTCATCTTGATCAAGTCTAGGGTGGGTGCGGCTTTTTAAGCTTGGTATGTTGTGGTTGTGTGAGAGATTGAGAGTGGAGAGACTTGAGAGTGGAGAGATGTGAGTGAGTATTGTTGTGATGATGTTGCTTTTCATGATCTTGCGTAATTGTCGAACTGAGATACACAGATTGAATATTTTATTGGAGGCGCTCCAAATGAAGTTGGACAGTGGCCAAGAGGAAGGAATTGATTGTATGATTTGTTCTCATACATATTTCCGTATGTTAGTCCCCTTTCCACCTCTCCGTATGATTGCAACCAGTATTATCATGATGTAGTACATTATGATATCTCTGATTTGTTTTGAATTTCATAATGAGTTGTGAATTATATATGTGCATTGAGAAATGAAATTTGAAGACCCGTGGCAACGCACGGGCATTTGTACTAGTCCTATCAAATATTATGTCTGTTCTGGATATAATCCTTAGTTGGCAGTATTCTGATAGCATGAAACTGTAATAAGTTGTAATTATCCATGAGTAGTATACATAAGATATTATATCAACAGACATATATCCACATTGTCCTCCAATTGTTTGTACTGAATCTATTTTTACTTATTTTTTTAGAATAACAGTGATCGCTCCCTGGCTCCCTTTTCATTGAAAACGAAACCATACATTCTTTCTTTCTTTCTTAGTTTCTTATAACTGGATACAATTGTTTTATCTCTCAGCAGATAAAACTGACTGAAGGATGTCATTGCCTCATGAATTTTGTAAGTCTAGGACGTCTTTAAAGTTTGTGAATGATTGAATGGTTCTATAGTTAATTAGCAAGGATGTAATAATTCAGACTAAGTATTACTAGTTAAAAGTTACAATGTATGAAATGGCACAACATATCTTTGTAAACATTTCATGGAGGATAATACGATGCTCTAGTCATTCTGCAATATTTTCACTTGTTCAAAGGATGGATTGATATCTTTGCTCTCACAATTAAAATTTGGTTGTCCTATCCAGGTCCCAATAACTTCCGTCGATGGGGTCTTCGGATTTCAAAGCTCGGTGGATCCGTAATTGTTGGATATTTGAAAGACCTCGTGTATCGGTTGCTCACAACATAGTGGAAAGGACAAGACACGTATATGTATGACAGCTATACGACGAACTCTGTTAGAGTGACTTTTCTTGTGTTTTTTCACTTTAAGTTGCACAAAATGTGCCAACGTTTCTGGATTTACAGTTCAAGTATGTACACAATTCTTGGTTTATGAGCATCTTGATGAACCGTGGCTGCTGCAACATGTATGTTGGCAAACAACAATGTTTTGTTGCAATAGTTTTATCGTATGTTCTTTTAATTTCTGCTTCAGCTACTTTGTCGAAGTGAATTATACTGCGTGGGACAGTGTACAACATTCAATACATCCAGAACAAATAGTAAATAAAATGGTTCAAGTGAAGAGACGCCCATGACACCCTTATGTTGGTCCAAGGTAGAAATTTAGAGAAATAGTACAGACAAAAGGATGATCGATCTTCCAAATCCCTCAACCAATATTACATCGAAGTGTAAACTTCCAGGAAGCATAACCACACATGATCAGGTCATCACGAAAATGTGAGATTTCTTGTTGGTCCAAATCCCTCAATCTATATCACATCAAACTGACAGAGCAAATCTTGCTAGGAACCTAACACGACTTCAGAAATAACAACTACATAGTATCTTTTGGTGAAACGAAACCAAAGAGAAAAGTAACTGCAATAACTTTTGTGCCATAGTCTATAAAGGACCGATGCACATCGATCAGGCCTCGTTCGTCTTGTTCTCCCAAACCGGTGATATAGCTGCACAGTGCGGCCGTTGAGCTGCTGCGTCGGCCTGTTGTTGCGCATGTAGCTTTCGTCCAGGGCGGCAGCCTGCTCCATCGTCATCTCCCTCACCTGCAACAGGTTCCAGATGTTGTTTTGTGATCCAAATTCATTCTAAAGGGGGGCTAACTTCTGACGAGCGGAGCGAGGCCCGTCGACGGATCGATGCCACCGTCTATATATACCTCTTGTAAGCCGCCGGCTAGGGTTTATCAGATTATAAGATATCCCACGGCGTTTGTAAACACTCCCCGATATAGTGAAGTTTTGCTGGCTGGCGCCCGTGGTTTTTTTCCTCTTCTCTGTTGGAAGGGGTTTTTCACGTTAAAATCTTGTGTCCCCTGCGTGTGTTCCTTTATCATTCTTCGTTATTTGCTTATCGCGTTTGTAACAAGTGGTATCAGAGCCCAGGTTTCAACCTAGGGTTTGCGACATGTCTTCTTTGAAGTTCGATCTACCGCAGCTGGATTACACCACGAGATTTTCTTTGTGGCAAGTGAAGATGAGGGCGATCCTTACCCAATCTTCTGATCTGGATGAAGCTCTTGATGGATTTGGCAAGAAAGATGCCAAGACCTGGACCGACGAAGAGAAGAGGAAAGACCGTAAGGCTTTTTCTTTAATTCAGCTTCATCTATCCAACAATATCTTGCAGGAAGTGATGTCTGAGAAGTCCGCAGCGGCGCTGTGGTTGAAACTGGAATCGATCTGCATGTCCAAAGATCTAACCAGTAAGATGCACGTGAAGATGAAGTTGTTCTCGCACAAGCTGCAAGAAGGTGCATCGGTGATGAACCACCTATCGATCTTTAGAGAGATCGTTTCTGATTTGCTATCCATGGAGGTAAGTTATGATGATGAGGATCTAGCTCTTATACTGTTAGTCTCATTGCCTAATTCTTTTGCGAATTTTCGAGACACCTTGTTATACAGGCGTGATGAACTAACCCTTGCTGAAGTTTATGAGGCCCTCCAGCAGAGGGAAAAGATGAAATCTATGGTGCAGGCAGAGGGTTCGTCATCTAAGGCGCAGGTCCGAGGCAGGATCGAGAACAGAAACAACAACTACAACAACTACAACAGAGATAAGAGCAAGACCGACAGAGGTCACTCAAAGTCCAAGGGATGAGATGGTAAGTTCTGCAAGTATTGTAAGAAAACTAACCACAGTATTGATGATTGCTGGAAGTTGCAGAACAAAGAGAAAAGAAACGGTACTTACCAACCGAAAAACAAATCTGATGGTGATGGTAAGGCTGCTGTTGTTTCCAGTGATAATTCTGATGGCGATTGCCTAGTTGTGTTTGCTGGTTGTGTTTCTGGTAATAATGAGTGGATCCTCAATTCTGCATGTTCGTTTCATATTTGTTGTAACAAAGTCTGGTTCAGTTCTTATGAGTTTGTGCAGAGTGGAGATTTTGTGCGTATGGGAGATAACAACCCACGTGAGATCGTGGGCATTGGCTCCGTTCAGATCAAGATGCATGATGGCATGACACGCACTCTGACAGATGTGAGACACATACCTGGCATGGCCAGAAATCTGATCTCTCTCAGTACCCTTGATGTTGAGGGGTACAAACACTCCGGTTCTCGCGGAGTTCTGAAGGTATCAAAAGGTTCTCTCGTTCACATGATTGGTGATATGAATTCTGCAAAATTATATGTTCTTAGAGGTAGCACTTTGTCTGGTATTGCTGCTGCTGTTATTCCTGATGAGCATGATAAAGCTAATCTGTGGCATATGCGTCTTGGACATATGAGTAAACATGGCATGGCAGAACTACACAGGAGAGATCTGCTAGATGGCTGCAATTTGAGTAAGTTTGAGTTCTGTGAGCACTGCATTTTTGGTAAGCATAAAAGAGTTAAGTTCAATACTTCCGTTCATACCACCAAAGGGATTTTAGATTATGTGCATGCTGATGTGTGGGGATCTTCCCGCAAGACTTCTCTTGGTGGTGCAAATTACATGCTTACTATCATAGATGATTACTCCAGAAAAGTGTGGCTGTTCTTTCTGAAACAAAAATCTGATGTATTTGATACTTTTAGAAAGTGAAAAGTTATGGTAGAGAAGCAAACATAAAAGAAAGTTAAATTGCTTCGTACTGACAATGGCATGGAATTTTGTTCTAATATCTTTAATGATTATTGCAGCGATGAAGGCATTGTCAGACACCACACCATCCCATACACTCCTCAACAGAATGGTGTGGCGGAGAGGATGAACAGAACCATCATCTCCAAGGCTCGCTGCATGTTGTCTAATGCTGATATGCATAGACGTTTTTGGGCTGAAGCAGCCTCCACCGCCTGTTACTTAATAAACATGTCACCTTGCATTCCGCTTGATAAGAAAACTCCTGTTGAGGTATGGTCTGGTTCACCTGCTGATTATTCACAATTGAGAGTTAATTATCGGTTGCACTGCTTATGCTCATGTTGATAATGTAAAGTTAGAGCCTAGAGCTGTTAAGTGCGTGTTTCTTGGTTATGGTTCAGGAGTTAAGGCATACAGGTTATGGAATCCTGAAACTAAGAAAGTTTTGCATAGCAGGAATGTTGTGTCTAATGAGGCTATCATGTTTCATAAGAGTTCATCTACAGATGTTTCTGATGCTACTGATTTTTCTGATGTTTCTGATGATGAACCACAGAGGATTAGCGTGCAGATGGAGCACGTGGAGGAGAAAGAAAATGAAGTTGCTGAAAATGATAATACTGTTGTTCAGCACTCATCACATGTTTTGCAGCAAATAAATAGTCCCATTGCTGCTGATAGACCAAGGCGTAACAAAGGTCCACGTCCTCGTTTAATTGAAGAATGTAATCTTGTTCATCATGCTTTGAGTTGTGCTGAACAGGTGGAGCATGATACTGGACCTGCTACATATGCTGAGGCCGTTGCATCCGTTGACCGCGTGAAGTGGATTTCTGCTATGCAAGAGGAGATGCAATCGCTTGACAAGAATGGCACATGGGATGTTGTGCCCTTGCATAAACAAAAGAAGGTTGTCCGCTGTAAGTGGATATTTAAAAGAAAGGAAGGTTTGTCTCCTAATGAGCCTCCGAGGTTTAAGGCAAGGTTAGTAGCAAAAGGTTTCAGCCAAATTCCAGGTATTGATTACAATGATGTTTTCTCCCCGATTGTGAAGCATAGTTCCATTCGTGCATTCTTTGATATTGTGGCTATGCATGATCTTGAGCTTGAGCAGCTAGATGTAAAGACTGCTTTTCTGCATGGTGAGCTTGAGGAGGAGATATACATGGATCAGCCTAAAGGTTTTATTGTGCCTGGTAAGGAGGATCTTGTTTGCAAGTTGAAGAGGTCCCTTTATGGTCTGAAACAGTCTCCAATACAATGGTATAAAAGGTTTGATTCATTTATGCTTGCACATGAGTTTAAGAGATCTCAGTATGATAGCTGTGTTTATATCAAGTTTGTTAATGGATCACCTATATACTTGCTGTTATATGTTGATTGCTGCCAAGAGCAAGAAAGAGATCACTACTTTGAAAGCACAATTAAGTAGTGAATTTGAGATGAAGGATCTTGATGCTGCTAAGAAAATACTAGGTATAGAAATTACAAGAGACAGAAAATCTAGTGTATCATTTCTTAGTCAGCAAAATTACATTCAGAAAGGTCTTCATCGTTTTAATATGCATGATGCAAAGTCTGTTAGTACACCTATTGCTTCTCACTTCAAATTGTCAGCATTGCAATGTCCTAGTACTGATGAAGATATTGAGTACATGTCATGAGTTTCATATTCTAGTGTTGTTGGTTCCTTGATGTATGCCATGGTTTGTTCCCACCCTGATTTATCATATGCTATGAGTTTGGTCAGTCGATACATGGCTGATCCTGGTAAAGAACATTGGAAAACTGTTCAGTGGATTTTCAGGTACCTTCGTGGCACATCCAAAGCTTGCTTGAAGTTTGGCAAGACCGGTGAGGGGCTCACAGGCTATGTGGATTCAGATTATGCTGCCGATTTGGATAAGAGAAGGTCTCTCACAGGTTATGTATTCACTATTGGTGGATGTGCCGTGAGTTGGAAGGCAACGTTACAACCTGTTGTTGCCCAATCTACGACCGAAGCAGAATATATGGCAATTGCTGAAGCTTGCAAAGAGTCTGTTTGGTTGAAAGGTTTATATGCTGAGCTTTGTGGAGATGATTCTTGCATTAAGTTGTTTTCTGATAGTCAAAGTGTCATATACCTTACTAAAGATCAAATGTTCCATGATCGTACAAAGCACATTGATATCAAGTATCATTATGTTCGCGATGTTGTTGCACAAGGTAAACTAAAGGTATGCAAGATAAGTACTCATGATAATCCTGCTGATATGATGACAAAGCCTGTTCCTGTTTCCAAGTTTGAGCTTTGCTCGAGCTTGGTTGGTATAACTGTTTAGCCCAAGTGGCTGTTGGTGCCAGCAAGTGTTTTCTTTGTTTGTTCAGGAGATTGTTGAAGTTTCATGCTACAAGATGGAATTTGTCTCAAGGTGAAATTTGTTGTTTTGTGATCCAAATTCATTCTAAAGGGGGCTAACTTCCGACGAGCGGAGCGAGGCCCGTCGACGGATCGATGCCACCGTCTATATATACCTCTTGTAAGCCGCCGGCTAGGGTTTATCAGATTATAAGATATCCCACGGTGTTTGTAAACACTCCCCGATATAGTAAAGTTTTGCTGGCTGGCGCCCGTGGTTTTTTTTCCCTTCTGTGTTGGAAGGGGTTTTCCACGTTAAAATCTTGTGTCCCCTGCGTGTGTTCCTTTATCGTTCTTCGTTATTTGCTTGTCGCGTTTGTAACACCAGACATGGATGGTGAATTCAGAGAACATGTTTTGACGCAGGACAAGCCGCAGTAGTAGAAACATCCTGGTGCTCAGTGCTCAGTTTGTCACCATGTCCACAGCACAAGGCATGAGACATCAAGACCTAGCAAAAAAAACAGATATATGAAGCAGGAGTATTACCTATGAAGTGAACAAAGTGGTTAACTGAATGGTAAACAAATTAAATGGTACTCTGGGACATGACATGAAAGACTTGGTACATTTCCTGTCAAGGTATTTTACAGACATAGGAATACAGGAGTATAGGCAACCATATAACAAGAATGAGAGAAAGAGTACTCTGACAACCATTGGCAGTAGTAGTACTCTGAAATTTTACCTAATCAAACTACCCATATGGCCATATTCCCTTGTTGTCCTTCAAAGTGAAGTATGCTCTTTTTACATGTTCTTACTGTGAATTTAATGTCTCAAAGCTGTAAACTTACCCTCCTGAAAAAAACTTGTAACAATATCAAAATCTAGTTTCCCTTGTTACAGTACAACATAAAAATTGGTGTTAGGCTTTATGTCAAGATGTGTAAACTCCATCTACGACAACAAAATAAGCATACAAGGATAGTTCACTAATAGATGAGGATCCCAACAAAAACCTTAAATTGCTAGCGATCTGCACTAGTAGAAAACAGGGCTTTCGTGGGAGCCTTTTGTCGCGGGCGCGCCTGCACCCGCGACAAATGGCGTGGCCACGTCGCCCCGAAACCATTCGGAGCAAGGCGGGCCTTTTGTCGCGCCCTTTTGTCGCGGGCCGTATAACAACCCGCGACAAAAGGGGTCTTAGCTTTGGCGCCCCCTGCCAGCACCCCTTTTGTCGCGGGTCGTAATACGGCCCGCGACAAAAGGGCCATGCCTATATATACTCACAGCCAGCTTCCCCCTCCTCCCCCCCCCCACCTCCCTACATTTTTTTCCTTGGTGGTGAAAGGTGGAGGTGTATGCTAGCTCATTTTTTCTTCATGTGCACAAGAGGTGTTTGATGAAATGCTTGTGAGGGATGCCACTTGATTTTATTTGATAAGATTTCTCCTTTTTTTGATCCTAAAAGGTTAGCAACTATTTTCTCGTATATATATGTATAGTCCGTACAATACTAATTTTAGCAAGGTGATTGCATCTGATACATATAATTGTACTTATGATGCAGATGAGTCATCCATGGATGTACGGTAACCGATGTGCTCCCGCTTTCAGAGAGGGCGTGAATTCTTTCCTGCTTGTGGCCGAGGCCAACAAGTCGAAGCAAGGTTTTATGTGCTGTCCATGTCTAAAATGTAAAAACGAGAAGGATTACTCTTGCTCAAGAGACATTAAGAGCCACCTGCTTCGGTTTGGATTCATGTCCAGCTATAATGTTTGGACCAAGCACGGAGAAGAAGGGGTTATGATGGAAGACGGCGAAGAAGAAGAAGGTAATGATGACCAGTACCGATCTATGTTCTCTGAATGCTTTGATACTGCAATGGACGACAATGAAGAAGAAGGAGGTGAAGAACAGACATCAGATGATCCTGTTGATGATGATCTTCGTCGGGCCATTTCTGATGCAAGAAGAGACTGTGGCACGGATAAGGAGAGGTTGCAGTTCGACAAGATGTTAGGGGACCACCACAAATTGTTGTACCCAGGTTGTGAAGATGGGCAGAGAAAGTTGGGTAGCATATTGGAATTGCTGAAATGGAAGGCAGATGTCGGTGTGACTGACTCGGGATTTGAGAAATTGATGATAATATTAAAGAAGTTGTTTCCAAGAAATAATGAATTGCCCGTCAGTACATATGAAGCAAAGAAGCTTGTCTGCCCTCTAGGATTAGATGTGCAGAAGATACATGCATGCATTAATGATTGTATCCTCTACCGCGGTGAGAAGTACGAGAATTTGAATAAATGTCCGATATGTGGTGCATTGCGGTATAAGATTAGAAAAGATGACCCTGGTGATGTTGAGGGCGAGCCACCCAGGAAGAGGGTTCCTGCGAAGGTGATGTGGTATGCTCCAATAATACCACGGTTGAAATGTTTGTTCAGAAACAAAGAGCATGCCAAGTTGTTGCGATGGCACATGGAAGAACGTAAGAAAGACGCGATGTTGAGGCACCCCACTGATGGTCGGCAGTGGAGGAACATCGGGAGAGAGTTCCCGGATTTTGCAGGTGAGGCAAGGAACTTATACTTTGGTCTAAGTACAGATGGCATGAATCCTTTTGGGGAGCAGAGCTGCAGTCACAGCACCTGGCCCATGACTTTATGTATCTACAACCTTCCTCCTTGGTTGTGCATGAAGCGGAAGTTCATTATGATGTCAGTGCTTATCCAAGGCCCAAAGCAACCCGGCAACGACATTGATGTGTACCTAAGGCCATTAGTTGATGAACTTTTGGAGTTGTGGGCCAAACCAGGTGTACGTGTGTGGGATGAGCACACCGAGCAAGAATTTGACCTACGAGCGTTGCTATTCGTAACCATCAATGATTGGCCTGCTCTGAGTAACATTTCAGGACAGACAAACAAAGGATACAACGCATGCACACACTGTTTAGATGAGACTGAAGGTAAATATTTGGGAAAAAGCAAAAAAGTTGTGTACCCGTACAATCGCCGTTTCCTTCCGCGCAAGCATCCCTTAAGGAAAAAAGGCAAGCATTTCGATGGCGAGGCAGACAATCGTCTGAAGCCTGTACCACGTAGTGGTGCTGATATATTTGACATGGTCAAGGATTTAAATGTTATCTTTGGAAAGGGTCCAGGCAGTCGACCTGTTCCGAAAGACGATGACGGACACGCGCCCATGTGGAAGAAGAAATCTATTTTTTGGGAGCTAGAATATTGGAAAGTCCTGGAAGTCCGCTCTGCAATCGACGTGATGCACCTGACCAAGAATCTTTGTGTGAATATTCTAGGTTTCCTGGGCGTGTATGGGAAGACAAAAGATACACCAGAAGCATGGGAGGACCAGAAACAACATAAAGGACGAAACGACAATCATCCAGGGAAGTTTGAAGGGCCTGCCAGCTACGCTCTTACCAAACAAGAGAAGGAGATCTTTTTTGAAGCCCTATTCAGTATCAAGGTTCCGTCTGGTTTCTCGTCGAATATAAAGGGAATAGTAAATATGAAGGAGAAAAAATTCCAGAACCTAAAGTCCCATGACTGCCACGTGCTTATGACACAATTGCTTCCGGTTGCATTGAGGGGACTTCTACCAGAAAATGTTCGACTAGCCATTGTGAAGATATGTGCATTCCTCAACGCAATTTCTCAGAAGGTAATGGATCCAGAAACTTTGTCAGGATTACAGGAAGATGTGGTCGAATGTCTTGTCAGCTTCGAGTTGTTGTTCCCACCATCCTTCTTCAATATTATGACGCACCTCCTCGTTCACCTAATTGAAGAGATTAGAATTCTCGGTCCAGTATTTCTACACAATATGTTCCCCTTCGAGAGGTTCATGGGAGTTTTAAAGAAATATGTTCATAACCGAGCTAGGCCGGAAGGAAGTATCTCAAAGGGCTACGGAACTGAGGAGGTCATTGAGTTTTGTGTTGACTTTATTCCTGACCTTAAGCCGATTGGTGTTCCTGAATCTCGGTATGAGGGGAGGCTGACTGGACAAGGCACCCTAAGAAGGAAAGCAACGGTGTGCAGGGACAAGATTTCCTTCAATCAAGCACACTACACAGTTCTATATAATTCCAGCTTGGTGGCTCCGTACATCGAGAAACATAAGAATGTTTTACGAGAAATAAACCCGGGCAAGCCCCATTCATGGATTACACGTGAACACATGAATACCTTCGGCAGTTGGTTGCAAAGACATCTCATCTTTTCCATCAAAGCGGACACCACTGTTGTAGAGCAGTTGTACTTGTTGGCCAGGTTACCATCTTCAAACATATGTACATTCCAAGGGTACGAGATAAATGGGAATACATTTTACACGATCGACCAAGATAAAAAGAGCACCAACCAAAACAGTGGTGTCCGCTTCGATGCAAAAGACGAGAATGGGCAGACCACCACATATTATGGATACATAGAGGAGATATGGGAACTTGACTATGGACCCACTTTTAAGGTCCCTTTGTTTCGGTGCAAATGGGTGAAGCTCAGCGGTGTACATATAGACGATAAGTACGGTATGACAACAGTGGATCCCAACAATCTTGCGTACCTGGACGAGCCATTTGTCCTAGCCAACGAGGTGGCTCAAGTTTTCTACGTGAAGGACATGTCTAGCAAATCGAGAAAAAGAAATCAACAAAAGAATACATCAACGGAGGAGCCAAAGCGCCACATAGTTCTTTCTGGGAAAAGAAACATAGTGGGAGTGGATGACAAGACAGACATGTCAGAAGATTATAATAAGTTTAAAGAAATTCCACCATTCACGGTGAAAATTGACCCAAGCATCTTGCTAAATGATGAAGATTCTCCATGGCTACGGCGTAGAAGATCACAACAGTAGATGGCGATGTAAGAATGTATTCTTCATACATTTATGTAATAATAAGAACCCTTTCCCCAACACTGTTAGAGGAGACAGAGTCTTTCACGGGCTTGCAGGGAAATTTTTCCGAGGAGCAGCTTCTGAAGATGCCGTAGGGCGTGTGCACCCACCAACCGTGAAAAAATGTTACCGACACATCCTTATCCTGCCGACAGCTTTAGTCCCGGTTGCACCCACCAGCCGTGACAAAAGGTTACCCGCAGTCTTTTGTCCCGGTTGGAGCCTCCACCCGGGATGAAAGTTTCGCGCGCCACTTCGTTCCCGCCTATTTTCTTCCCGCATTCCCGCCATTTTTCCACTATATATATGTAGGCTTGGACTCATATCTGCAAACCTCATCACTCTCTCCCATGGCTTCCACCGTATGTCTAACACCCCGGGAGGCGGAGGCGCTTTGCGCCTCAAACTACCCCTGCCCGCCAGGCTACCGCGTCCCGACCGGCTGGTTGCTGAGCGTCGGAGGCGTACCGGTCCCTCCTATCCCTCTAGGTGTGGCGCGCGAGATGGCCATCACGAACCACTACTACTTCGAGCTCACGCCAGAGCAGCGGAGGAATCCCCAGTGGCATCCCGACTACAGCCCGACTTGGGATAGCTTCTTCATCAATCGGCGTGAGAGGGCGGTTGCCAGGTACGAGGAGGACGGCCCGCCTCCTTCGAACTTCAACGAGGCCGGCCGTCGGCTGTGGTGGCGCGGCCGGACTCTCCAGAGCGTCATGGCCTACCGTGGCCCCCGCCTGCGCTACCCTCAATCCCAGCCCACGCGTACTCACCCGCCGAGGTTCAACAATCGCGACCCCGATGCTAGCGACGACGACGTCGGCGACTATGATGACTACAGTGGCGATGTTTATAGGGCTAGGCACGACTATGACTGAATGGCTCCAACATTCTAATCTGGCCATGTATCTTAATTTTCAGTTGAGCTCTGTACTTTAATTCCAGTTCAATCGTAATAAATTTCGTGTCAACCACTTTATTGAACAAAAACAACCGTCAACGACTTTATAAACTAAATTTAAACTAATAGAACCGACAACGACTTTATTGAAATTACAATAAAATAGATAAATTACTAGTCTAGTCTCTACTCGTCGTCGGAGGTTGTCTCCGTCCAAATGTCATCCCACCGAGGGTCGTTTTCGGTCCAAGTTGTATTCGGGTTCTCGAGCTCGAAGGTGGCGACGGCCCGACGGTGGCGCCTGTTGGACCTGCGTTGTGCCCTAAGGTTAGAGAAGAACACGTCGGTGTTGTCGACGTCGTTGGGGAACTGCGCCCTCCACTGGCGCATCAACTGCTCGTCCTGCTCGGCGATGGCGATCCTGCGCTGCACCTGGCGGTGCCGGCGACGGTCCTCGTCGTCGACGAGGCACGGTGGTGGCGCGAGGAACTCCGCCTCCTCTAGTGATTCAACATCCGGGAAGTTCATCTCGCGCCGTGGCCGCCGAAAACGCCACGCCGCCGCATCATAAGCGCGCGCCGCCAGCTCCGGCGTGTTGTACGTGCCGAGGGTGAGGCGGAAGCCACCGGCGCGTATCTCGGCGTAGAACCTACCGCTCAGACGCACTCGAACGCCACGGAAACCGGACGCCCCTCGACGACGTGGAGGCATCCCGGAGATGGATGAGCGGAGGAGGCGGTAGCGACGTGTGGTTGCGCCCGCACTCGTCGCTCTATATAGCGCACGCGGGGCGAGGCACGTGGAAGCGGTGGCTACACGTCGCACGCCGGCGGCCGGGCGGGCGAGGCACGTGGAAGCGGTGGCTACACGTCGCACGACGGCGTCGCCGGGACGCGACACGTGTGGCACGGCGGCGGTGCACAGGGGTGAAACATACACGACTATCAATGTTTCATATGATGCGAGATGCAAATAGGTATATGGATGTTATATTCATGTTCATTAGCTTTTTCTGATCAATATTCATATATAAAACATTTGTATTTGAGTTACCATTCAAAAGTTATTGAAATAATAGTTTTATTAATTTAAAATAGAAAAAAGAAAAGGGGTGAAGAGGGTTGGATGGGCTGATCCGTGGCACCGCCCATCCAACGGCTCTAGGCCGTTGGATTCAAACGGCGAGCCGTTGGATGGGCTGTGCCACGGATCAGCTCAAAAGGCCTTTTGTCGCGGGTGGTGGCTCGACCCGCGACAAAGACCCCCTTTGTCGCGGGTGGTGGCACGACCCGCGACAAAAGGGGGTCTTTTGTCGCGGGTCGAGCCACCACCCGTGACAAAAGGGGTGGGTATAAAGGCGCCGCGCGTCGCGGGTCGACGCACAACCCGCGACGACGAAGGAGGCCAAACCCTAGACCACGCCGTCAGGCTGCCAAAATTCGCCGCCGCCGCCGCCGTTCGCCGGCGTTCCCTCGTCCGCGTCGCCTCGTCCGCCAGGAGGTCCGCCCCGACGCCGTCGTCCTCCTCCACTGATCGGCGCAAGCAGGGAAGCCCCGAATCGCGCCAATCGATGCCTCCCTGTCCGCCGCCGGTCGCCGTCGTTCTCGCCGTCTCCGGTCTCCCTCGGCCCCGCTGACCCTTCCACGACGCTCACGGTGAGCTGCTGCTTCCAGCGCGCCCCTCCTCGCCCTCTCTTCGCCTCTGTAGCGGCCGGTCGACGACGAACTGCAAGCTCGGCCGCCGGCCATCGCCGTCGTGGTCGCTCCGGCGACCATTGGTGGGCGGCGCCACCGCCAGAAGGTCGCCCGCGTCGCCCCGCACCTTTTCCCCCCTCGCGTGCCCTCAATCGCGGGCCAATTCGGCCGATGGCAGCTCCGCCGAGCTCCCAGTGTGCTCATGGCCGCGCTGACGTCATGCTGATGTCAGCGTGACATCATATTTACCCTTTTTTATTTTCTGTCTATTTTTCAGTAATTGTTAAATAATTCATATTAATTCAGAAAAATGCAAACTAGCTTGTAATTTAGTATATGTATTTGCTTTATGGATTTAGTTTGTGCTTTAATATGTATTTGGTATATATGGATTTAGTTTGTAATTTAGTATATGTACGTATTTACTTAGTTAGTATATGTATTTAGTTTCGTAATTTTTGAACCCGACGACAAACCCTAGTAGACGACTCCGACACCGACGAACCCGACACAAACACCACCCCTCTCCATCTCGCAAACCCTAGTAGACGACTCCTCCACCGAAGAACCCAACGCCAACACCACCCCTCTGCATCTCGCAAACCCTAGTACCGATGACGACGCCGACACCGGCCCTCTCCCCCTCTTCTCTCCCTCTCGCAAAAACCACCGACGCCGACCCTCTCCCTCTCGCAAACACCTCTCTCTCCCTCTCGCGAAAACCACCGACGCCGCAACTCCCCTCTTCTCTCCCTCTCGCAAACAACCGACGCTGCAAACACCTATATTTCTCTCCCCTCTCGCGAAACCCCCCCCCCCCCGATGCCGCAACTTCCCTCTCCTCTACCTCTCGCGAACAACCTCTTAGTCACGTGAGCATTGTCGAGATCATCTACCTCACACGCTCTCTTCTCCCTGCTCCACGCCGCCTCCCCCTCCTTGAGTTAGGGTTTGGGTTAGGGTTTGGTTAGTGTTTGATTAGGGTTAGGAACAGGGTTATATACATATGTACTTATCGATTTAATTTTTTTGCAGAAACAATGGATCCATTCGAAATCCGTCGAGACTTGGAACAGGAAGACTTTTTCGAGGACATAATCCGCGAAGGTCCAGAAGCCGACGGAGAAGCTGGAGAAGCCCGCGACTCCGGTGATGGAGAAGCCCGCGACTCCGGTCATGGAGAAGCCGACGGCTCCGGTGATGGAGAAGCCGACGACTCCGGTGACGGAGAAGCCGACGGCTCCGGTCATGACGAGGTATACGATTAGTATAGAGGCATTAATGGAATTCTATATGTACATGTGTATATAAATTAACTGATTTTTATTCTCTTAGGCCTCCGAAGATAAGTTGGAGAAACGAGGCCCGGCAAAGAAATTGGGTAAAAAAGACCACTTCACCATTGAAGCTATATCACCGAAAGGCCAACCGGTGGCACCCGCGAGTGTCAGAGTGACATTTAAGAATCAGTGCGGAGTTCTGGTTAGAGATTGTCTCCCGATCACTATTAGAGAATGGAACAAGACCAAGAATGTGTCCGAAGATCAGGTTGCCGATA